>NW_028324304.1:10048740-10159210 GCF_058129835.1 Hydra viridissima
TAATAATAATAATAATAATAATAATAATAATAATAATAATAATAATAATAATAATAATAATAATAATAATAATAATAATAATAATATTAATAATAATAATAATAATAATAATAATAATAATAATAATAATAATAATAATAATAATAATAATAATAATAATAATAATAATAATGATAATAATAATAATAATAATAATAATAATAATAATAATAATAATAGTAATAATAATGATAATGATAATAATAATAATAGTAATAATAATGATAATGATAATAATAATGATAATAATTTTAATGATAATAAAAGTAATATACTGGTAATAATTATAATTATAATTGTAATAATAATAATTGTTATAATAATTGTATGTATGTATGTATGTATGTATGTATGTATGTATGTATGTATGTATGTATGTATGTATGTATGTATGTATGTATGTATGTATGTATGTATGTATGTATGTATGTATGTATGTATGTATGTATGTATGTATGTATGTATGTATGTATGTATGTATATATATACATGTAATCACTTGTGTTATTAATTTTGTTTCAAAAAGTAGCTGGTAAAGTATTTTATATTTAGCATTTTCCCAATCTGATAACATTAATAAGATAAATGGTAAAGAAATTGGTTCTAAACAAGAAAAGAAATGTAAGAGAATGAGAAGTAAAATTTTGCAGGTAATTGACAAAGTTTATAAATATTTTAAATATTTGTAAATTACAAATATTTATTTAAATATATTTTGCAGGTAATTGACAAAATTTATAAAATTAAAAAAGAGTTTATGCTAGCAGTGAACATACTATTTAATCATAAACATGCACAAGAAATGTAAAACAAAAAGAAAACTATTGGTTTGACTATCTATTTTACAAAATCTTCGCAATCCTTACTCTTGGTAAATTATCCATATTAGAAACTAGTAATTCTTTAATTTGAATAATCAAAAAGTTTTAATTGGTATGTAATAATTAATATGCACATAAACCATCACTAATAAATGTATAGTAATTTCTATGCACATTAAGTATCACTATTTGTTTATATGAGTAAGAAGGTTTACATTGCAATATTACAAAGCAACAGTTATTTCAATTATCAGTGTGTCCTCTATCCAAAATTCTTGCAAGATACCTTTTGTCTAGGGTTGTGATATCACTGTGTTATACTCTCTCTCTCTCTCACTCCTCCTAAACTCTATCAATCAACTGCTGATGTGTTTGAAGTTGTGGTTGATAAAATGCACTTCTGCAAGTGATTTCACAGGTACTCAATCAAGATCAGGAGAGTTTCTCAGTTAATTTTGCCATAATCTTGTCATGTTCTTGAAGCCATGTTATTATCAGTTTTTCAGTGTGAGGTCTTGCACCATTTTTTTGGAGACACATGAACAAACTGCTACAGAGGAAAGGCAAGAAGATCTTCTAGGACTGGTTCATAAACAGTCAAAGTCTTATAATAATATTGTTCATTAATCATTTGTCCAGCTAGAACAATCTGAAGTTGATAAACCCGTTGTACAGAAACTACTAAAAACTACTATGAAGCCTTCCGAAGAAACCCTCTGGTGGAATGATAGCACCAATTATCCAGATCAAAAAAATGTAAAAGTTGAAATGGTCTAATTTTGTCTGAGAAAAAAAAATGACTTTGAAATTTTATTCTATAGCAAAAATCTGAAATGACAGCATAAAACGTTTTTGCATTTTTACAACACAAAAAACTCATGTTCAATTCAAAAATGAATAGAAACTTGTTATATATTAAATGGTTAACATTCTGACACAGAAAAATGGTGAATTATCATGAAATGAATCATTCAAATGTGCTTGCTGTTGTAATCAACAAGGCAGGTTTCCAATTGGTTTCCTTAGTCTAGATGACTTTTCAGCTGCTTGAACCTTTGCCAGTGGGGATTGAAGGAACAATGAAGAGCTTCAGTGGCCTGTTCACTGAAAACCCTAGTGGCCTTCCTTTAGATTTGATGAAATTTTTGATGTGATAAAAAACTACATGAACTTTTGGTGTCACTGCTAAATTTTGAAGATACAAGAAGGAGGTTTGAAATTGGTGAATTTTCTTCATGTAAGATGGATCCAAAGTTTATCCAAAACATGCAGACACAACGGAGTTGAATTTTCGAAGGGTGTCAATATATACCGTGACTTGAAAAGCACAGTTCTGTTCTGCCATTCTTTGAAGACTGTCAATGTTATACAACAGTTTGTAACAATCATTTCCTGCAAAGTGGCCACCATGGAAGGGTTGAATTCCAAAATGTAGAGCATGAAGTCATTCTGTGGCTTTTGGCCAAATCACTTGAAGTGCTCAAAAGAGGTGGTTAACAACACCAAAAAGTAGATGAAGTTCCATTGGAGGGATGAATTCCAGAACATATGAGGAATCTGGAAGATTTGTCAGAGGTTTGTGAACAACATTCCTGAAATGCTTTGCAGTTTTGGTGTCTGATCCAGTTGCTGTGAAAGCAGCGAAGCATTTTCTGATTGATCCAAAAGTCCTTAATTGTCCACAATTGGCCAGATTTTTTGAATCAATTTCACACCATGTGCATGGGTGAGAGCTTGAGTGTGATTGAAGACCACAATTTATATTGGCTAATTTCAAGTCACGGGAAATGAAGTAATTCACCTTTCTGGAATTTACCAGTTTAAGGATCTGTTTGAGATTGTTATAATTCTCTTGTAAGTCTTCAGAGACTGCAACAAGCAGCTGTCATTTGGCACTAGTTTCTTTTGCTTGCTGAAAGTTCAGATTTCTTTAGGTAGATGCAGAATGAGGCAAGTCAACATCTGGGAAAATTCCCCAACTGACTTTGAGAAAGCCACCTCCACCATCAATGCCAAGCTTGGTGAGTTACCTTGAAGAGACATTTCTGGAAAGTAAAACCTCATTTTGAAGGTCACTCAGGTCTCTGCAATGAACAATCAGACTACTGGAATTCCCTGTGCTTTGACTTTCTGTTTCATGTGAAGCCACTACCTGTGTGAAGTGTTCTGCAAGGCCTTTTCCAAGGAAAAAGAACTTGGCTCTGAAGTTTGGTTCAACAATCTTTGTGTCACTGACATTATTCAAGATGACAGCTAGTTTTTTAATTCCAGAATTTGAAAGACCAGTGTTTACTTGAACTTGGGCTAGATCTTTTGCTGCGATTGAAGGAGGATCCTCAAAAAGCTTTTTTGCACTTCTTGCATCACTTGAGAAAAAGTTGATGAAGGCTTAAGTATAATGTTTGCATCAAATAAATAAAATAACTTCCAATAAAATCCACTTACATCTAACAAGTGGGACTTGGCCTCCATTTGCTTGAGCAAGTCTCCTTGTTCCATGTGGTGAGGCATCTTTTGATGAAATAACTAATGATGCAATCTGTTCTGAAGCTAGTGAATCCTTAGCTACCAAATGTCTCAAATTTTGCCTAAAGTTAAACTGGTTGCAACTATGAGGAAGACCTTTGCCAATTGGTGTCAAACATTTTGAACATAATTTCTCTTTGTTTATATTCTGAGAAAGATGGTATCGCTTTTTCTTTCAGTTGGATGTGTCCTATTTTGCAAATGAGACACCCACACAAATGTTCTCTTGTTGGTGCCCTCACAAGAATGCTGTTGAAGTTGTAAAGTCCTGGTAATGTCACATCTTTGCCTTTAGATTTTTGTTGAAGTGTAAAGAAACTTATAACAAACCATTTTATGAAAAACATATGCTAAATTTCAAAAATAATTGAATTATATTTTAACATTCATGGGTTAAATTTAAAATGAAGACAGTAAGGATGGGTAAAATTTAAAATGACAGTTTATGTTTTTGTTGCAACTTTAAAATTTGAATCTTTACTGATTACATAGAAAAAAGGACACATAACTCTTATTTTATAACTTATCTCCTGATAATAACTTTTGTTTTGGCCACCAGGTACACAAAATTGTTTGTTACATTAACAGGAAGTTTTTTCATTACTATAAAAATGCAAACACTTTGTGTGCTGTCATTTCAGAATTTTGTACTATAGAATAAAATTTCAAAGTCAATTTTTTTCTCGGACAAAATTAGACCATTTCAACTTTTACATTTTTTTGATCTGGATACTTGGTACTATCACTACACCAGAGAGTTTCTTTGGAAGGCTTCATAGTAGTTTTTAGTAGTTTCTGTACAACGGTGGATACTCACACCTCCAACCACCATAATGTGGATGCTTTTCTTGGGCTAACAAATTGCTGGCATAGTATTGTGGCCAGATATTCTGATGCGCATATTCTGCCTGTCTGTTACAGGATGAAGGAGGGCTGGCCGTTCATTGGTGAAAAGTACATGAGCTTGTTTAATATGGCTTTGCAGAATGAGATCACAATAGTCATTACACCTCATTTGCTCACAAAACTAAACTTGTTCATTTACAGTTTTAGCAGATAAAAAGGATTTCATTGTATTTTGTAACCTGTTTTTTCACATTCCAAAGGTAACAGAAGTCTCATTTAGCACCCAAGAAGGTGCTAAAAGAGACTTCTGTTGTCTTTGGAAGTCATCACTGAAGTTTAGTTTTTCACAAGCAGTTCACACTCCAGCCCTGCATTTGTCCTTAATCATCAGAGAAATCTTGTCTGGAAGTTGGTGTCAGCTTTGTTAGGCTTCCAGAATGGTATCTGTTACCAACATTACCATTGCCTCTGTGGATCCTTTAGTGGACAGTGTTGCAAGAGATCTTCAACTTCTTTTGGGTATTTGGTATGGAACAACCGCCTGATAAAGGATCTGTATTTTTATCTTAAATGCTTTTAATCCTTGATTATTGATGATCAAAATAAACTCAAACTATTCTGAAAATTTCACATAAAATTAACACCTTAATGATTAAAACTTAATTTCATAAGTGAATTGAAGAAGCATTTTCTTAAAATGCAGACAAATCAATCTTTAAAGGAATTTAAAGGAAATGTAATTTGAACTAATGGAATACTATCCTGCTTAAAATTTACAGATAAATGCAAAAAGAAAAATGCAAGCTCTTATCTTTCTAATTATTATCAGCAGCATGTACTTTTTTTTACTAAATTTTTTAATTCACATTTTGCAATTTTCTTAAAGCTCATTTTCCGAAGCATCTTTAAAATTAAGTAAATAAAAAGTACAGCATCGCCTAATTGGGACGATTAGGTCAAAAAAATTTTTTTATTTCAAAAAGACAATGAATATTTTAATTTTAATTCATAATTTTGGTCTAATGTGTTAAAAATACAAAAACTTCATTATGGCATCTCTGAAGTATGTTTCCACATAATAGGAAAATAAACAGCCACAGCAAATAAATAAACATCAAAATTGATTTTGAAATATATGTAATTATATGAAGTTTTGTTTAAATCTTAACTAATCTTAAGGCTAAATTGTAGTACATGCTCTTAGAAAAGCTTCTAGTTAACTTGTATAAAGGAAACTTAATTTTCAAATAATGTAAATGATCAATTTAAAGGACTTTTTTTAAACTGAAAGTTTACTGTAATTAAAATCAGACTTAAACATTTTTAATGGATTGCTTTTAAAATAGCTTTCAAAATATGCCTTCTCTGGAGTTTTAATATTGATTTGCATCAAAAAGCAAAACTCACAAAATGGTTTATTACATTAATTATACTAATATTCTTTACAATGATAGAATAAAAATACAACATCATTTTTCTTTAATTTGCAAGTATGTGATATAAATATTATAGTTATTAAATATTTCTTTAGAATGATGAAAAAGAAACTGAACAACATGCAGGTTAATAGTTATAATTTTGTTATGAAAACTAAGAGTGCTAATTTTAGATGACCTTTAAAAAATGGTAATGTTGATAGTAATTTTTTAAAATTAGACTAAAAGATTATGAAATATTGTTTATTGAAACCTTGTTTAAAATACTTGAAAATAATTGCTCTGAAACTAGTTGATTTTTCTCCTAATATTTATTAACAATTACTGCCTGTATTAAATTAATGATGTTTCCATCTATCTATTAACAAATTGTTTTGTACCCATAGAACTGAGTTTCTCTGGATATACACCAATCATACCTGCTAAAAGGAATATTGAAGTATCACCTAATATTGATAAAGTAATAACTTTTCTTTTATGATAAAGCCTTGTCTTTTATTGTTATAATTTGAATATTGTATATATAGGAATTTTTTAGACATCTAAAATGTTATATTTGTTGTGTGCAAATTTAACAAAGTTATATATTTGCTACAAGAAACAAAAAAGTGACATTTTTTTTAAGTTCATGTTAACCCTGAACTGCCTTATTGTAAAACTGTCCATTGTACCCTTATTGTAAGTATTTTACATTAAAGTATGCTAACATTACACTTTTTTAGATTAGGTGGTAATGTATTGTTTTAGTGATCTATTTGAAGTTCCTTTAGTTTGTTTTAAGTCAAATTCTTGTGTTACAGATTTTTAATAAAAATGATGGTGCAGTTTTAGCTTTCAGTAAAAATTAAAAATCAAACAGTCTTAACACAGTGGCATGCTTAGTAGACAGGCTTGACTAAGATTTAGAACATTTCAGAACAGATAAATAAACTGTGAGTTAGCTCAATATCAGTGAAGACCTTTAAAGCAACAAATTTGATGATGTGTCATTTGAAATAACTGCCAAAATTATATCATTTCCTTCAATATAAACCATAAAACTTTTTTAGATAGTGAGTATAAAAAGTATATATTATTTTGTAAAAGGTCTGCTGTTTTTTTTCTTCATTTAAATGAAAGACTTCAATAACTTCATTTATTTGATTAACTTAAAAGCTGTTTTTTCAATATTTTTTCAGAACAAATAAATATTTATCATTTTTCAAAAATGAAAGAATACTGCTCTGGCTCATAAAATATCTTGTATGGTATATGTTGACAGTCTGTTAAAGAGTTTGTTATTTTAGAAACATTTTGTAAAATGTTTAATTTTGATATCAAAGATATGGATGATTCTGAGGAATCCCAGATGAGGTTAATGACAACAAATTTTTTTTTTATTAGATTCAGACGTAGAAAGTTATTTGATACAATTTGAACACATAAGTTCGATATTTGAGTACAACAGCTGAAAAATAGTTGCCTGAGATATAGAGTGTCCTTAAAATCAACTCTAAAAAAAAATTAGTAATTTTTTTTATAGAGTTGATTAAAAAATTAGTTTATTCCATTCTCTAGGTCCTTTATATCTGAAAATTATTAATTTTAGATTTCTAGGATGATTAGAAATGATAGATGAACCTTAACATTTAAAATGAGTGTTAGTAGACAGATCTCCATCATAAATCCAACTTTCAATTTGTTTCTTACAAACACTAAATTTTTTGAAAACCAAATAACTATTCTCATTAACTAGTTTATCTTGTTCTATGTTTTCAGAAGTAATGACAGCTTCTGGTTTGAACAAACTCCAGAGTAACATCATACTCCAAATATTGGTTTAAATAGTTTTCTTTGTTTCAATAGATAAATCATCACTCCTTAAAGTCTGCCTTCCAAAGCTCTGAAGTAAAGCTTCCCCTATTATAACTTTCTTATATCGTTGGAAATTTTGATAGTCAAGAGATCATTTGCTGAAGCTTTTACAGCAACAAAACTTTTCAGGAATGAAGGCATATAACAGCAATAAAAACACTGTTTATTTATTACAGGGGTTAGACAAAATAATTGAAACACCACTAAAAATAGTAACCTGATTTTTAAGTGTTGTAAAATCATCAATGACCATTATATTTTTATCATTTATTTCTAATGCATCTTTTGAAATCAGATGAAATTGTTGTCTGGCAGGAGAAAGCATGACTAAACCATCCCAGATGCTAAATATTTCAAGAGGTACAGTCTCAAAAGTAATGACAGGATTTGAAAAGCGCAGTAAAAATTTGTCATCAAAGTTCAATTCTGAAAGGAAAAAAAAGCTTTCTGATAAAAACCCATTGTACTCTAACTCAAATTGTCAAAAAGAACCACCAAACAACAGCTGTTAACGTTGCTACTGAACTTGAGCATCTAAAAAATTCAGTTTCTACAAAAAAAAAAAAAAACTCCATTCAAAGATTCATAATGCAAGATTTTATGGAAGGGCTACTATCCAGAAACCTTTGGCCTTGACAACAAACATTAGAAAATGTTTAGAGTGGTGCAAATATCACCAGAACTGGTCTATGGAGCAGTTTAAGAATATGATATTCTTAGATAAATCTACATTCATTATTTCTGACCACTGGTCAAGTTTAGGTCTGGAGGTAGCCCAAAGAAGCATATTAACCCAACTGTCTTCTTCCTACTGTGAAACACAGAGAATGATCTGTGATGATCTTGGGAGCAATATCATTGTAATAAGTTGGCCTAATAGTTTCCATTCATGAAAGTATCAATATTCATGACTATTTAAATATTTTATTGGATCAAATCCATTCAATGATCTTAGAACTATTCCTGAATGACAACACAATATTCCAGGATGACTATGCCCTAATCTACACTGCTAAATTAATCTCAGAATGGCATGATGAACATTCTGAGGAAAAAAACTCATCTTATCTGGCCATCACCTGATTAATATTGAATATTTGTGATGCATGTTAGACAATAAATGAAAAAGTCCGTCATCAAAATCACTAAAAGAATTAGACAATGTTAATAGAAAAATGGACAAAAATTCCATCAAAACACATTCAAAGTTTGTACAAATCAATACCTTGCGCATTCAATCTGTAATTACTGCCTATGTCTTACCCTACCTATTAGAATAAAATTGTTTATTTTTGAAGGTGTTTCCATTATTTTGTCCTACCCCTGTATGTTATGGATCCTTGGGTCATGTAAAGGGTTAGAATATATATTTTATCTGCAAGAAATCTTGGCTTGTAACATGCCCTTGGTTAGTGGAATCTAATTTCTAAGATATCTACTCCCAGAAAAAAGATAGTAAGTTCATTAACTATTCAATAGTTATTTTTTGGAAAGTTCTTGAGTTTGGAGGCTCTGGAATAAAAATTCAAAGGTTCTTTGGCAATTTAATATAGAATAAAAACATCTCATTCTTTTAAATCATTCAATCAAATTTGACATGTTCTCCTTAACTATCTTCCTCATTGATATTAGGCTATCGTTTCTTCATTTGACATAGGTCTGTCTTACTGGCCATTAAATTTTTTTATTGTTGCTGCCATTTAATGACAAACATGTCTTTCATGCATATGTCTTTGACACATAATTTAACACTTTTGTGTTCAATCTGGTGTCAAAGTTAATTCAACATGTGGAAACATGCAATTTAATACTGAGGTGTACAATTTAAGTTCAAGTTTCATTTTTATTCAACTATTTCAATCAAGTTTCACAAATTTATGTTAAATAACTTTGCTAAAATTTGTAAAACACAATCAAATACTTTCAATCAAGTTTCACAAATTTTAACAAAGTTAATTAACTAACACAATAATTATTTTAAATAATAATTCAATCCAATACTGCATCATCAGTATTTAATTGGCTTAATTCTCAAATAATTATTTTGTTTGCTAAGTTTTTTGCTTTTACAGAGTTTGTGTTTAAACAATTTATTAAATTCATGTTTATAACATGATGAATCAAAAAGTTAATTGTAATGTTATATTAAAAATAAAAATCAGCTTTGTTCAAAAACAAATTACTGTTCACTGAAGCTGTTCTTAAAATTAAAGAACAGCTGAAGGAAAAGGATTTTGCAGGCTCATGAGCATAGTGAATTCAAGAATGTCTGTCAAGTACAACATTCCAGACAGAAACTACATTTTTTGTATGCCCTGGTTCAAGATGCTTATAAACAAGAGATAAAAAAGTTATTCAAAAAACTTGGTGACAGTATTTACAACTTATATGTGGACAAGTAAAAAAAATTATGCCAAAATGTCTCCCACAGCACATTTCATCAATGACGATTTTTAGCTTGAGGATTTTTTTAAGTCGATCTAAAACCTTTCAATCACATTCACACTGGAGTTCATATCATAGCTGCATTGCTATTGGAAAATCAAGAAGAAGCACACAGATGATGTGTAAACAGTCCAATTTCAAGCTGTTGAATTGAGTACAGGATCTTTAAATTAACAATTTTTAGACTTATGTTTGCAGTACATAGCACTTTCTGGAAACTTTAAAAGTAAACATGAAGTGAATTTTGAGTGAGTTTTTCTCACTCTTTTAGATAATATTGTAAGCAGGGAGAATTAAGTTAAAAACAACAATTATTAAACAACATAAATGCAGAAACTTTTTTACCTATCAAATAAATAAATGATAAATAGGTGTAATAAATAGGTATAATTATTGGGCTAACAAGAAGTTTTGTAAGTAAAAAAAGTAAATAAAAAAGAGAAATTTTTGATAAACAGAAGAAGTAAAAAGTTAAACAGGAATCAAATTATCTATATAATCAAATTATCTTCTTAACCTTTTTTTTTTTTTTTAATTATTATCTGGACATCTTAAGGTGGACATCTTACTCCTAAAGTTTGAAAAAATGATCCATTTTTAAAGCATATTAAAAAAAGATTAACAATAAATAATCTATAGCAATTTTAATGAAAAAGGTCAGGGAGTAAATGTGTTAACCTAGTAAAACTATTTCAAAATTCACTAAAGAAAGATTATAACATAATATGGTAGTAGTTCAAAAAAAATTTGTATTTTTAGTTTATCCCAAGAATTAAAATAGTTAGTTCAACGATGTATTATCTCAAACTTGATAAATTAAACAATACCCTCAAATAGAAGCAATCAGATCTGGTGATTCACAAAGGTTTTTTACCATGATAATGCAAGATCATTTACGAGTTTGGTCACTTATTGAAAGTAATTGTATTGATTTTTTTTTTAAAAAAATTTAGAAAATTGACTACCAAAATTTTATCAATCTTTAATGCTGTTTAGGTAAAATGATTTCTATACTGATTCCAGAACATTCGTTATGTTTGCTTGAAGGTATCAATTGCATTTTAGTTCTAGATTTTTCCACAAAGCTGTATAAGACAAGAGAATGTAACTTTTCTCAGTAGTTAAAAATGAAGCTCAAAGACCATATTTGCATTTGCTTACTGTCAAATTGAATGCAAGTGAGGCAGTTTGAAGGATAAAGAAAGTATGCCATAATGGTAATGGAGAAATTCAACATCATTCCTGAAGATTATCATTTGTTCAGAGCCATTGAGAACTGTACAAAGAAGAAGGATTTTCTTAATGAACATGAACTGAAGTAGAAGATTAAAATAGAAGATTTATGGATTTCTTACCTCCTATAACATTGATTCTTTGGAGGATAGATAGCACAAGGCATTGGTTCTGATCTACCACATCCATCATATTTACTAGATCATTTGTCATTAAGCCTGGTAACTTTTATTAGGAAGAAGTCATGAAGTTGTAAGAGAAATGATAAAAGGTCATTAAACAATATAGATATTTTATTATTTAATAGAGTTTCAAACAAAATTTTAGTCTTTTACTGACATAGAAAAAAATGTAAAGGCTTATTGGCCAGTATTATGTACAGTACAGTATTTTGAACTTTTTCTGTTATACTAGATTTTTGAGTTGATTCAGGCTTGATTCTAATCTGCTTTACTGTTTTATAAAATACAGTGATTATCATACTAAGTTTTTTTCATCCTGAAAAAGTAAACTTCTATTATTTATCCTTAAGAAAATAACTTGTCAGATTTTATCATCCTATTATCTATTTATTTTTAAATTATTCTATAATAATTAAGGTCAATAAAGCAATTAAGGCTATATTAATTAATTTAGGATTTAATTCAACTATATTCTCCAAGCATTATATAAAAGTCTGTATAATAGAATTTATCAATATTTTTATTTATAGAAAATATAACAATAAAAGCAGTTATAAAATATATTGATAGCTATCAAATTATTATTTTATTCTATTTGTAAATTAAATGTGCTATAATATTATTTCTAAAATTTTTACTGTTAAAACTTTTGTTGTTGAAATTATTACTATTTTTGTTATTATTTTTATCATCGAAAATTTATTAAAGAAACAATTGTATTTGAAAATGGATTTTTATTATTTTTTTTTTATTTAGAAAACAACTCTTATAGAAAGTACTGAAACTGAGAGTGAATCAGAAGATGAATTACCATCTGTTGATGACTGTGTGAAGTGTTTATGCAAAGATGATTGTGAACTTGGTTTTATGATTCAAGTAATGTTAATATTTGACTTAAATTAATGGTTTTAAACAAATGTAGTGTGTCCAATCATAGATTGCCTGTAATGTTGGTTAGGAGTTATATTAGGAAGTTATTAATTTTCAATTTAATTATTTCTAGTTTCTTTGAAATATTAGAATATATGGAAGTATATTTTTTATATGCTGTTCTTTTATCTAGAAACAAGTTAAACTATCTCGGTCCATGTTTTATATGTAACTTTTGTTAACTTTATGTTTTAGTGTGAGCAGTGTTTAACATGGCAACACGGAGAGTGTGTTGGCTATGCTCAACCAAAAGATGTTCCTTTGTTCTACTTATGTCATATATGTTCAAAACCAAGAGGTATAATTTAGCTCACACATCTTTGATTTTTACTAATTAGTTTCATTATACATTTTAAAAATATTTTTATTTAGGTTTACGCAATTCCTCAATGTTTGATGTAAGTTGATTATAGTTTGCTTTCAGTAAATTTTATTACATGAAAAGAATTGTGTAATACAATTTGCTTCATTTTTTTTTTTTTAAATACTATTGAATTTGTTGTAAGAAAACAACTTACCTTAAATCTTCTATACAGTTTGAAAAACTTACATTTTGATTTAAATGTTCTGATCTTCCTAAAATCTTGTAATTGCCACAATTATTACATTACATAAACATGCATTCTTTCCCTCAATTTTGTTACAACTTCAGTGAATATCATGTTCAGTCAATATCATCTTTAAAAGAATATCATGTATATTTTTTATATCAAAAATAAAACAAATTTTTCTCTGACAAAGTAGAAAAAGCGTTTTTTGGTGTCTGGCTGTTACCCTAGCCTTAGAAGAGGATTTATTACATCTTTGAAACTTCAGTATTAAAATGTTTACCTTACATATGTTTAAATTCTCAGAAAATACAAGTCTCTATCAACCAAGACAGCATTACTTACTATAAGGAGTAATTCCATCTCGTGGATTCCAATCAGGATCCACAAGATGGAATAAGTTGTAAATGTAAAACCACTTGTAAAACCAATCAGAATGTAAGTTAAGTGTTTTGTTGAAATAGTCTAGATGAAGTGTTTGAGAAGTACATATCCTGTTAGGATGCAGAATGTGGTCCAAATCTAAAATATTATTTACAAAAGATGTTTTTTCTATGCCATTAAAAGTTTTTCAATGTTTACCCAAAATATTTATATTTAAAATGTGTATGAAATTTTCTACATTTTGAAATATTAACAGTACAAGTATGCCTTGATTAGTACAAAAAAGAAACTTACCAGATTTTGTTACCTTAAAAAAAATTTTGATCAATTTCTAAATAAGCCCTTAAGAGTTAAGTGATTTGAGTTTATTCGATATGTAAAATACATTTAATCAGTAAAAAAATAGAATTCATCAGGATTTCTTCCCATGAAAAGAATACAATTTCAGGCAGAATAAACATTTTGGATATTTTGAATATCATCAGTGCCATCACAAGGCTTTTTTTTTGTGTAGGCTTATAGACTTTACTTCATCAAAACCCTTAACTAACATTTAAGCCATAATTGTATCTGTAATTGAAGTAAAATAACTTGAAGATATAAATTGTAGTATGTTTAAATTTTTTCATTAATAAATGTTTCCTGCTTATATTTTTAGCCAAAGTTTATTTTCTGGGGTCATTTTCTAGCTCAATTTTGAACAGTTTGTGTGAACCCTCTATATGAACCTATTTTAAAATTTTTTCTTTTAATATTTTATTTCAAAAGTTTTTAAAGAAATTTAAAAAAATATTTTATTTTCCATTTCTTAAAATCTTTTTATCAAATACTTTGGTTGAGAAAAGAGCCTCATGAACCAGATGAGAATAGATTTATCTGTTCAAGTTCCACTTTTTACAAAGTTGCCATGAAAGTTCTGTCTATGAAGGCAAAGTTTGATAAGAAATCACATAAAAAATACTGTTAAAAGGAAGCCATTAAGAATCTAATAATCCATACTAAGTTGGAATTCAGTGTCTTTGCTTTGATAAAACATGTTCATATACAAGCAAGTTGAAAAGTGCCTGGATGAGAATTATTCAGCAAATACATTACTATTTGTTGCTTCTTGTATACAGACACAATATTCTTGAGCATCATTGCACTGATACTTAAGGATCAGAAATCCCTGCACTGATACTTAAGGAGCAGAAAAGTTGTTTAATGTTCTAAAGATAACAGTTATAATGTTGAAACTGCAAATCTAATGAGAATAAGAACCCTCCTTATTCTTTGATGAACAAACACTTATTGGTGTTAAGTTCTGCAAAATATAGTTAACTTTATATATTCATAATTTACTTTGTATATTATAAACAACAAAAAGTTAATTATAAAACTGAACATGAATCAACCATTAAAAAGTTCAGGGAGGTCTATATCAAACTTGTTTTAAAAGTATTCTTTAAAAGTAACCAAAGCACATGCTCTTGTCAAACATGCATTTGAATTTTTTTCACTTATGTTAAATTCCTATCCAAATAAAGAATTGGATTTTTGAACTGAACAGGCCTTTGAATCTGTTCATTATGATTTTAAATAGCTTTGGGAGTTTCTAGTAGGTTTAAAGACTACAACTCCCAACATACCTACCTCAAAACAGGTTTACTTTAACCTAAAAAACATGTCATAACATGTGTATTTTTTGAAAACTGTTTCTAATTGCAAATATAGGATAAACATATATGTAATCATTTAATTTTTTTGTTTAAACCATTCTGTAACTGACAGTTTTATATATCCAATTAGACCGATTCTAAGATTTTCTTTTCTTCAAAGTAGATAACCCCAGAGTTGTTACGAGTTTTAAACTTTTGTATGTTCATACTGAAACAAATAAGAAGTTTAACTATTATGATGGTCAGAGTCTAGAAAAAATATCACCCTAAAATTAGTCTGTAAAATAGTTTCTAGTTCCAAGTGTGTGGGGAGGGGAGGGGGCTGGAGGTTAATTGTAATAGGAGAGGGGTAATGATATTACAAAAGTTTAAATTTCATCTGTAAAATTCATATTTAGTAAAAAAAGGTTTTTACCATACAAAAGTTATGTAAATACCAAACTCCAACTGTAAAACATGGTGGAGGAAGTGTGATGGCTTGGGGAATCTTCTCTGCACAAGTAGTTAGTCCATCAGTTGAGATTGGAAATATGAATTACAATGAGATTTTAGAAGAAACAATGCCACAGAATTGGAGATTTCAGCAGGATAATGACTCCAAACACATCCACATTGTTAAAACAGTGCTTTTCTGCTTCAAATGTGAGAATCTAAAGCTGGCCATCCATTGGACATGAACTCAATAAAGCACTTATTTGAAATGCTAGAATGTCAAGTTTAAAAACATAGATATTCAAATAAAGCAAGATTATTCAAATTGTTGAAGGAACAAAGGAAGAAATTTCCAGCTGCTTTTGTTAATCAATTGAGTCAATTCATTGTGTGGCTGTTGTTACTGCAAAATATATGGCTACAAAATATTAACATAAAAATTTAATTTAAGTTATGGAGAAAAACTATTTCAAATAGAACATGTGGAATAATCATTTTTCTTGTAGTAAAAAGTGAGTGGAATTTTTCTCCTGTAAATCTAACAATTGTAACAACAGATACATTCACAAACATAAATAATGTTCTTTTACTATATTACTTTGTTTCCTGTATGATTCCTATGCTTTTACTGTATTTTTTTGTTTCTTATATGAAAAGCAAAAAAATATATATCCAGTTGATTTTGCCCAAGTATAGATATTATTATAATAAAAGAATGCAATTCTTATTTATTCCTTTTTATTCTTTTAAAAATCGTAACATTCAAATAGCATATTTGTTAATTTTAACTAAATATGCCATTTGAATGTTATCCAAATGTTAGTTTGTATTTCCTTTTATTTCTATTAACAGTAAAAACGGGAGTTTTTTTGTTTATTTTTTTTATCTGTTAAGTGAACAGGGAGGTTGGAATTTTCTCTGACTTTTCCCAGAACAAAATGTTTTGTTATGTTTTAAAAGCTCTGCACATTTTTTTTAGTGTTTGAAAATATTTAGACTACTAATGAGTTCCACAAATTTGTAGAAGTTTTATAAGAATTCTAAGGAAATATTTTCCTGAATATATTTTGATGTTTATAAAGTTTAAGAAAAAAGATAACTAATGTTATTTAGATGTTTTAGAATTTAATTTGTGTTAAATTTTAGAACGATTACACTTGGCATCGTCATGGTCAATTGCCTCCAGTTTCACCTTCTGTAAGCACCCATCCATTCTGTGAAACTGTTCCTACAGTAACTTTAGTCAATAATGAAAATAAAGATATTCTTAGCACCATATTGATGGTGACACATGCAATGATTACTGACCTGTATACAATTCGAGAGGTACTTCAGGAGGTTCGAAATAGATATCAATTCTTTCAGTAAGTTACACTTTTTTTCAAGCTGTTATTTTATTGTTATTACTACTTATGACTTATTGGTTTAATAGTTTGAATACTAAGTACTAATTGATTACAATGTATTAGGTAGGAAAGTTACAGTGTATTAAGTAACAGTGGTAAGTACAGTTTAAAGTTACAGTGTAAAGTACATTTTTTTTAGGTATGAAAGTATTTGATTGGTAAAAAACTAATTGCAGTTTTGGTTTTTGTAATTTAATGAAAGTGACATTTCATCCTCTTTGTGTAAATGAAATTTTAAACTAAGTTTGTGGAAACCTTTTATTATTGCTTCCTAACAAACAAACAAACGAAATTTACATGTAAATATGTACTTACCGTACTACTATAACATTTTTTAAGCTGGGCCTGTGAAGTCTACAATTTTAAAATTTTTGTTATGTTAATCAAATCCTGTTTGAACTGATCAGTGATATTAACTTTCTTGATAAGACTACCCATGAGAAGGCCAGTTTAGAACTTTCATAGGTTCAACTATTATCTGATTTACTAACTTTTATCTGTTGGTCATATCACAGGTGAGAATTTCACTCATAAGAATGAGTCCAGTTTATAAGCTTTGTTTTTTTACCTTTTTTGGTGCAAAATTGAAAAGACTTATTCCACTTACTTAAGGTTCTTAACAAGCAGTAAAATGTTCCTCTCTTTTCTTGTAGCAAGGTATTTTCTTGATGAACCATCAGCTATTAAGAATGTTTGATCCAAGTATTAAAAAGGACACTGTCAGTTAAACTAGACCACAATCTTCATTGAAATCTATAAAAAGAGTCCGTATGAGTTTTTTTTAAGCTATCCTGTGTTCAAAAACTAATTTAGTAGCATCTTCTCTAACTAGCTGTTTTCCATACTCCTATTCATAATCATTATATTTGCATGATTTTTCAGTGCAATTCTCCAAATTCTGAATTCATTTAGGAGAATTAATTGTATTCAGTATTTCCATCTTTAGTTTGTGACTCTTCTATCTAATTCCTCTATCAAGTTAAGTTTTACTTTAGAACCTTTCTTCCCATTCCTTGAGAGTTAGGTGTATTTCTTGTTTTAATTATAGATAAAGCAAATAAATTTTTAAAAGTGATAAACTGTTTGCGCTATGCAAAAGATTTTAAGATCAAATTTTAGAAGTCAAAGATTCACCATCCAATTATTAAATGAATTACTTGCCTGGCATGACAAGTAATTCATTTAACAATTTAACTGGCCCAGTGAATTTTATAACTTCTTTAAGTATAACAAAAAATTTTGAAATTTTATCTAGAGTTCCTCAGTTTTTCACCATCAGAGTGAATAAACTTTGAAAATGTATTTATTCTAATATTAGATATTTCAATTACTAAAGTTGGTTATTTTGTTCGAGCCAAAATTTGTTTAAACTACAATTTTACAAGTTGTTTTCACAATTTTTTTAATAACTTGTTTTTTATAACTTTTTTAACTTACACTTTTACAACTTTTTACAATTTATTTTTACAACTTTTTTAACAACTTATTTTCCAATTTCTAACCTGCAAATTAGGGTTTGTAATCCTATGCTAAATTTAAAATCCTGAGATTTTGGGATTACATTTACGTATTCCCGGGATACCAGGATTAATCCCAGGATTTTTAAATATCTGTTCTTGAAAGATTTTAACATATTTTAGTAAAATTTTAAGAAAATTAATAACACATTCAAAGTATGTTTAGAAAAAACTATTTATTAAACTACAAGGAAATTCTTTGGTTTTTTAATATTATATATACTTAATTATTAAATTATAAAGAGGTAGTTGTTTTTATAGATATAATATGCATATGAAATTATTATTGATTATTTTTAAAATACCTTTTGAGGGAGCAGAGTACATTCAACATTTCATCGCCCAGACGACTTCTTACTTTTATTGCAAAAGTCCGGCTGCAGAAAAAGCACGTTCAGATTCTGCACTGGTAGGCTTAATAGCCATTAAAAAATTATTTGCTTCTTGCAAAAAATCACTCTGTGTTCCTCCATTTTCAAACAATACCATTTCTTTTTGAACTTTCACCGACAAAGTCTCACATCCAATTGGTATGCGAGGCAAATGTGCTTTTTTTACAGCTTTATAAGTTCGTCTAATTTTCTGACTCTCCATCTGAAATAGATTCAGATGGAGAGTCAGAAGAATCAGAAACAATTTCGACTAGTGCCTCATTTGAAGCAGAAAGTTCAACTTCAGATTCAGACTCATAAGCTGTTAATGATGTAGCCAGATTTGAAGCGTCTAGTCTTTCGAGTAACTCAATTTACTGGTGTACTGTTCAATTTACTGTTAGAAGATTTACTGTTCAAATAACCAGCAATTTTAATTTAATTAAAACTAGTACTATAAAATAGTCACAAACAGATAATGTTTATTTGAGATAAAAATGGTAAGATACTTGAATAAATGCGACTAAACAATAACAAATTTTAAAAATGCCATAACAATTTAACTTTAATTATTTTAATAAATCTAATCCCATTATTCAAAAACATAATTACAAGAATTGCAAGAATTTCATATTTGTAAAGTTCGAATTTGATTGCAATTGAACGAAAAAAAATAATTCAGGAATTTTCAATATGAAAATAGTTAAATTTCAACCAAAGAATTTTTAATTTAAAAATGTTCAACCGAAAATGGTTATAAAAAAACCCGGAATAAAATGCTTAATCCTGGGATTTCAGGATTGTTAAAAACCACGGAATCCCAGGCTGTAATAACATCCTTCTTTTTTTTCTGTTAAAAATTAAAATTAAAAAAAGTATTTTTAAACTATTAACTTTAGATATGAAGATACTCCTAACCATTTTTCACAGATTTTTAAACCAGCTATGGATAATTCTACTATGGCAGAAAACATTGATGAAGATAAAACTCAGTTTCTCTCAGAAGAAATTCAAGAGGTAGCTCACATTCAAAATGCAATGGTATTGTTCATTTATTTTCTTTTCCTCTAATATATTGAAAGTCATTTTTAGAAAATTTTTGATGTTAAAATTTTAAGATACGGGGAACATAGGAATTTCTTACAACATTCTCATGGTAGATAAGTTACACAGGTAAACAACAACAAAAAAAAGTCATGCCCCATGACATATTTTATTTTTATTATAACATTTCTGAATTTAAAAATCGCATCAATTTTTCTAAACAGGTCAAGATTATTCTTTAGATTTAGGAGATTGATTTCTTTGGTAAAAATCTTTTAAAGAGTATTTTAATACTCATGAAAATTCAAGTTACATATCAACAAGTTATATATCAACAAGTTATATATCAACAAGTTATACATCAACAAGTTATATATCAACAAGTTATATATCAACAAGTTATGCATCAACAAGTTATACATTTCATATAGATATTAGTGAATCACTTGGAGATAAACATACAGAACAAGTTTTATCTGGATTGTTAAAGCATAAAATGGAGCATGAAAGAATTGTAAGTGTAGAACAGTTCAAGATGTCTATAGGTGGAAATCTTCTCTCTGTTAAAGTTGGAGTCAATGAAATTAAGTCAAAAAGAAAAAAAAAATTATATCTTGTTCCAAAATATTATGGAGCTATCAAATGCATTAGAACTCTCTAAATATAAAACCAAAAAATTATGTTCTTCTTTACACAGGAATCTAACAAGTGCTGCGGAATTGAGTAATAATGTTAAAATGACTGAATTGCAGGAATCTCTGAATATCTTTAAATGGTTGTCAAAACTTCTTAAAAGTTATTGTTAATGTTTTCGATCCAAAAATCATTATTCTTCCTTTGAAATATATGAAGAATCTGGTGTGAAGCGATGCTATATTCTTGCCATTGTGGGGATGGTCTCAGAGGATAATGGCAATCTCCAAAAATTATTAACGCCTCTTCAACTTGAAGAAGTGAACTTCAGTATGGCATTTGATCTAAAGTGTGCAAACAGTGTTTTCGAACTTTCAAGACACTCTGGCAAATATGCCTGTCTGTATTGTGAAGGAGAATGCTTCCTTGAAGCAGGGAAACTTAGACCGTTGGGCTCCATAGACTTATGTTATGATCAATATGTATATGTTGGAAAAAAAAAGATTGAAAATGCAGGAATACAAAAGTGTAATAAATCCTCATTTCATTTACTTAAAAGAAGATCAAGAAACTTTTCTTGAACACATTGTTCCTCCACCTGAGCTTCACATTATGATGGGAGTTCTGGATAAACTTTGTACTTTGCTTTAACATATTTGGCCAGCTTTTCAAAGCTGGTTGAAAACACATTACATATTAATGAGAGGGTGTAGGTTTAGATGGAAACAATGATAATTGATTTATGCCCCTGTTAGGTATTTTGGAGAGGGATGTTACCTTAACTACAACAACCAATATTTTACCGATAATTGTTTGCGTAAGTTTTCATTAGTGAAATCAGCTGTGTTTGGTTTGGAAATGGTTACAGATATTTCTGTTAAAGTTGAAGATTTCAAAAGTTCATTTTCTAGTCTTCAACTATATACAAAAGATGTATTTAGCTATGACTTGACAGTTTCATGGAAAGTACATATTTTAGTGTCACATTCTCACCTTTGTAGATTGCAATAACATTAGCTTAGGTAGCTATGCAGAACAATGTGGAGAATCAGTTCATCACAAATTTAAAAAAACTTGGATGAGTTATAAAAGAAACATAGGACAAAAAAGTTCTGGAGAGTTAAAATCTGCTGTGGTAAATTTTAATTTAAACAAGCATTAACTTTAATATTATTTGTGATACAAATGTATTTATATTATGTTTTTTTTGTAAATGAAATAAATAAATATTAATGGGTTTTTTTGACTACCATAATGGCTGACTATATTTTTAAAAACTTTGGAAGAAAAAAAGCCAAAAGTTATGCGTTTTAATTTTGAAAGTACACATATTTAGCATTTAGTTCAGATTTTTCTGACAACATATATTGTGTTTACTAATGCATATGATTGATTAAATTTAAAAAAATCAGGAGCAGGGAGAGTTTCAACCTGGGGGTCAATTTGGAGAACAGTGTTGCTTCACTTTTTCTTTACAGAATTTTTATGAAGTTAGACATCTAGATAATATATACAATTGGGATTAACTTGTAAAACCGGTAACGATAGGCAAAACGACATCTTGACTCGACTTGAAGATTTATAATATATTTGAACTAAAATTTGGCGTTTAAAAAAAAAAAAAATTGAAATATTGTAAAAAATATCGTTATTATACCGATAAATATCGGTATTCTCGTTACTTTTATGTATTCCGATAAACCGATAAAAAAAAAGCCGATATTATTGTTTCAAATGATAAGTTATCGTTTCATAGACAAACTCATATCGTTTGAAATTGTTATCGTTTCAAAATAATAACGATACGCCGACCCTTATTGTGGACTATGAAATATATATCCCTCAAAGTAAACAGTTTATTGTTAGCAGTCCAACTTATCCCGCTTTTAGCATGTGAATTGACTTTCAAAAAATTTAAATTAAATGTTAGCCAATAACTATTTGGATAGATTATTATGTTTTATTGAACCATCACAATATTGGAGCATTGTATGTTTTAGTTTGAATTTTTTGAATTTTCTTTTAAGCTTAAAAAGTTGTATGATTTTCAAAATGAATAATTTTTATTCGATGGGAATTTTAGTTAATGAAGTTCTATACCAAAATAAAGTTAAATTAAAAAAGATTAGATCTGTTTTTGATTGATTTTTAACATTCTTTCCGCATTTTTTAACACAAATTTTAAAAAAATCATATTTTTTAAATTTAAACTAATTTTCACCTATGCCATTATCACCACTCTATTGGCAATTTTTAACGTATAATCAAATTTTTCTTCAGAAACTTAAGTTAAAAAAAAAATTTTCTTCAGAAGTTTAAATTAAAAATAATTTACATTTAGGTTAACGGGAAAGAGAAAAAAGGAAAAAAAGAAGGATGTTATTATAGAATTGATAATCCGTTTAATAAAGACAGTTTAAGTGATAACACCTTGCAGAAAAGAAAGTTACAAGAAATTTATTTGAAATTGAAACCAAATGACCAGTTAGGGAAAATGAACAGCTTTTCTAACCAATTTAAATATGAGGATGAAAAACCCAATGGTTTTGAGGAAACAAATGGAAAATATCGGATTTTACAAGAGAAACTAAATTCAACGGACAAAATCGTGAATAGAATCGAAACAAAAATGGATTCGAATGGCTTAAATTTTCTAAAAGTTTTTAAAAAAAATTTTTTGGAAGGAATAGATCATATTTTGAAAGATCATAATATGATATTAAATATGGTTTTTGGTTGTTACGACTTTAAACTTCGTGAGGAAAGCGCTTTATTTAATGTCCCAGATGATATATGCTTGTTGGCACGATACAAACTTCTTTTAGAAGTTGAGACTACTGAGAAGGCTATAGATTCAAGACTAAAGTTAATGGATCAAATGATTTCTGGTATGTGAAGTTTACTTTGTTAAGTTATTTTTAGGAGATTTTGATATTTTTTACTTAGAGTAAAACTTTTCTCTAAAACGTCTGTGTTATTTGTTAGAAATAGAAATTGAATATGACGCTATAGATCAATCGAAGGCTGTTTTGGATGAATTTAAAAATGGTCAAGATGTCACTAATCTGACAAATCTTCTTGCATATTTGCATTTAAGAAAGTGGACACGTGTTATTGACATAATTTGTAACTCAAAGGAAGAGATAATCTCATGAATCTAACAGTTTGGGTCGGAATCTTCTGTAGTTATAGCATGATCAAGTGACTTTTTTGATTTCCTCACTTATATTTCAAAATGAAAAAGTAACAATCAAATTTTAGGGAAAATATTACATCTTAAAGTTAAATACCATTTCTCTCCTAATAAGCTGTATATTGTATATATACATATATATATGTGTATATATATATATATATATATATATATATATATATATATATATATATATATATATATATATATATATATATATATATATATATAATTGTATCTTTTATAACAATCTGTGTGAAAAATCTCTAATAGCAATATCTTAAAATTACCTGTATTAAATCCTTGTAATATGTCTTGCTGTCATTTCTTGAAATGGGTTAAGCAGTGTAATTTACTTAAACTGGTAAAAAATTCAGGTATTTTAGTCGCTGGCCATTTATCTGCAATTTTTAGCATTAAAACGTTTGTAAAGGTTTTTATTTTAATTGTTTGTGATGCTTGAAGTTCATCTTGAAACTTTGTTTATTAAGTCTATATATACAGTATTGGACAAAACATTTGCAACCAAATAATGCTAATTTAGTTTCTTTATATAAAAGTGCTGCATTTTTTCAATTTAGAGAAATAACAATGTAACTGTTTAGAGACAAAGTTCTTCAAGTTTTATTCATCAAAAAGTTCATTATTTGTACACGAAAATTAATAAATTTATCAAAAGTATTAAAAAAAGTTGATTTCCTTCTGGACAAAACAAGTGCAACTCGACAAAATGTTGACCAAGCTGTATTTCGCTATCAATATTTCGTGGCGAATCCTTTGTTGTCGATCACAGCTTTGCATCTTCGAGGCATAGATTCGATCTGGTGATCAATGAAACTTTGTGGAATCGCTGCCCTGGCTTTTTGGATTTGTTCAAACAGTTGATCCTTATTACGAACACCTTCACGATTAATTCTGCGGTTGAATATCTCCCACAGGTTCTCGATAGGATTGAGATCCGGAGATTAAGGCGGCCAATCCATCACCGATAGGTGGTTGTCTTGAAACCACTGCTTGACTACTTTTGCAGTTTGTTTCGGATCGTTGTCTTGCTGAAAAACCCATTTTATTGGCATATTCCATTCAGCATGAGGTAACATAACATCTTTCAGGATATTTTTATACATGAAACGGTCCATTATTCCATCATTTCGATGTATTGAACCTAGACCGTTAGCAGAAAAACACCCCCAGACCATTACATTGCCTCCACCATGCTTCACGGTCTTATGGTAGTAACGTAAATCGAGGCGTTTTCCGGCCGGTCGACGTACACGGCAAATGCCATCGCTCCCAATGATGTTGAACTTCGATTCATCATTGAATAGGACAGTTCGCCATTTCTGCACATTCCAGTCAATATGAGATGTAGCAAACAGGAGTCTTTTCTTCTGGTTTTTTAGTGAAATCAGCGGTTTCTTTGCAGGGCGTCGAGAAAACAATCCGGCTTCAACAGCACGTTGTCTGATTGTTCGGTCCGATACAGGCAGCTCTAATTGCTTTTGTATCTCGACTGATGATCCAGGGATCCTTCTTGACGGTCTGACGATCATAGAATCCTCTCTAGAAGTGGTGGAACTCGGTCTTCCACCTTTGTTATCTGCTGCCAACTTCCCCGTAGAACGATATTTGGAACATAGTCTTGATACGGTCCATTTTTTCAGGCCATATTTATCACAAATACTTTTTTGTGACATTCCACTTACGTAATCGCCAATAATTTTCTTTCTTAGTTCCAATCCAAGACTGTCGGGAGCCATTTTTGCACTTAAGTCATAAAAATAATAAATATTTCTGGATGCTTCCAGATGCTTCTTCTGGAAACTTCTGGAAGCTTCTGCATGCTTCTGGAAACTTCTGGATACTTCCTTTAATTATTAAAAAACTTCCGTGACGTTGACACGGACCAGACTTAAGAAAATGAAATAAACCAAAAACGTTGCACTTTAATTTTTTTAAAACGTTTTATTTCGTCACATTTTTGTCTAATGAAAAAACGTGACGAGATCAAAGGTCCCCATCCCCACACTAGAAACGTAGCTATTTTTGGCTCTTGTATTTTCACCATATGATTTTATATGAGCTTTTGAACAATTTGTACCATCAAAAGATAACCATTTTAATCCAACTTTATTTACACATTAAACAAAGAACGTGTTCGCTGGAAAAATTGCCAACATTGACATTCAAGCATGGCTCCCATGCATCACTTGTTCCGGGATTTTATCGCAGTTTAAATGTATAATCAGCAAATTAATTAACAAGTTTTTTTAACTAGTTAATTTGCTGATTGTTTAATTTTTATTTCAAACTTTTATATATGACGATTTATAAATTTTCACCGTTGTCTAGCTACTTTTCATTTTAAGCAGTTAAGAACGAGTAAAATTGACAGCTCTTGATCGTGATATAAGAATATTATAATAATTTAATGTAATAAGGTCGCATGCTTTTCCTTCTTTTTCATAAACAAAAAGCAGTTGAGAGAAAATACATGCTTTAAAACAAAAAGCCAATGCAAATAGTTCGTTGCCAATGATTTATTAACCATAGAGGTATAAGAGATGGACGTGCAACTCATTTTTTTACATGAAAGAGGCCGCAGAAATCAGCGAGCCAAGCGATTTCCGAAAAACTCTAAATTTTCACCCGTCAACAAAAAAAACTATTAAAATGGCTGGCCACAGTTTTAAAACAGAAACTCTGATCACGTAGTATTAGTTTGAACTTTTATAGCATTTGTTTAATAAGACTGTTCAGGAAAAAGAAACTACTTTACGCGTTGACAAACTTCTAAACAAATGTTTACAAATGTTCGTCTTAAGAAAGTAAAAAAGTCTGTTCGTGTCGACAACTAATTTCCTTTACCTTGGTGTAAGGTAAAGGAAATTAGTAGCAACAAGGTAAAGGAAATTAGTTGTCGACACGAACAGACTTTTTTACTTTCTTAAGACGAACATTTGTAAATTTGGGAACTTTTTTCGTGTAATCAAAGTCTGTCAATAATAAAATAGATCTGCAAGGATAATTTTAAAATGACTAAAAAAAGTATAGCGAAATATAAAAAAGCTTAAATAAAATATTTTGTCAAGATCTAGTTTCATTCAATTCCTTGGTCCTTCATTCACCAGCCTTAATTTTGTGTACTTTTTAAGTATTTTTTCCAATATGTCGCCAGTTTTTGCCTCGACAACTCTATAAGATCCATAATACATATTCCACAATGCATTATTTTTTTAACAGGTGTATTTTCTAATGGGCTTTTTTATAATTCATTTAATAAAGCAAAACCTTTTAAAAAGTTATTCAAATTTATAATTATCTTACAAAATGCGGCCAGATATTTCATGTTTTTGTTTTTCAATTTTGATATATTGTTTCATTTGTCATAAAAAGCACATAATAACCCATTTGTTTTTAAGAAATAAAGTTTTGTTTACATATAGCTGGTAAATCATATTATGTTAATATTAAATACTTAGTTATTCTTGCAGTTTTACATAAATTGACTATGCTAAATGTTTTAAAACTTTGACAAATTTTTTTTTTCTTTATTGTATTTGTATTCATTTTATGTATAAGTTACATATTTAACTGCATATATTTCTGTTGTTAAACATAAAAATAGAAAGTTCTATAATATTCATAAACTGGAAGTTTACAGCAATATAGTAGATGGAGTAGTTCCGTGGGCATAAAACAATTGTGCTCTAGGTAGCTACAAAACTAGTAGATAATTTGTATTATTTATTACATCTCTAGCTATATATGTACTAAAGTAATTAAGTAAATGATCTCAATTTCTATATCATCATCAGCATCATATCTTAAAATATTAAGAATGTCTATCTATATAAAATTAAGCTTAAAAGTTGGTTCTATTGTTGTTATCTTTAATCACTAAAAGTAAGTTTATGCGACTGGTTAGACAAAACCAAAAATTTTCGACAATTCCGACAGACTTTAATATTATTTAATTTCTATTGTTTAAAACAAAAGATGTATAACAATGCGCAACGAGCATGGTTCGCAAAAAAACTATCGTTGCACCTCCATCTCTTATACGTCCATGATGTTAATTAGATTTCTAACTTGCGCTTCCGCAGCGAAGCAAATTTTTTGCCAACCAAGTTTGTTTTACCAGCCAGAGATGGCGCAATCACTAAATAAAGCTAAACAAAAATGAGTTATTGTCAGTTTAAATAAAGCGGCTACCGGCTTTAAATAATTTAAAAACTTGCTTCGCTTTTTACAGAATTTTTGTGAAGTTAGACATCTAGTTAATATATATGACTGTTTATTGAATTGATAAATTATGCAATAACTGTTAACGCGTAATTATTGTTGTCGCAGTATTAAAATAAACTTTACCCCTTGCAGGGGGACCCGTTACCGTTAGTGCATTAACTACAGTCGACAAGGGATTCTAACAATGCCGGCTATAACAAACAAATCAACACTTCCGGTGTTCAAGAGCTGAGCTTCTTAGCACCATTTTGGGTTTTAAATAAGTAATTAAGTTAAATAAGTTCTAAAGCTGTTTGTAAAAGAACTTAACCATGACATATAAAAACAAAAAAGATTCCATTAAAAATTTGGACCGTTTCTTGTCGAAGTTTAGTAAAATGTGATTTTAATACTGCCAGTTACGATAATATAATATTGAATTTCTTTTTAAATTGCTTTTATCTTCTTTGGATTCATATAACAATGTAGGTATATTTTAACAGTTTTTGGCAAATTTTTTGAAAGAAGGCGGCGAATTTTCCTTGCGCTCTATCTTTCGATTATCATTTTAGAAATCAACTACATTTATTGCAGACATAAATCTCTCACTCCCTTTCTACCGCATTTCTTGTGAACAGTATTGTAAACAGCATCAAAATCATAGGTATCAAATAGATTAGATATGTTTGCATGAATATTGCACCCTTGTTGTCGATAAAGCTCACATTCTCTCTCTTTATGTTTGAAAAGATTGACTAGTTCAAGATAAACCATTAAAAGTTTGGTTAAATTATTATATTAACGGCTAAAAACTTTAACGTATTAAAATAACTATAGGCCTCAAATGACATATTTCTTTATATATTTATTTAAAAACTAAACAAATTAACTTTAACTAGGACGAGTTAACTGAAATTAAATAACATCAGAAAGATGGTCTAGAACAATACTAGAGTTGAAAGAAAAACCTATCCTATTCTTAACATACGTAAAATATGATTTTCAAACGACAAAAAAAAACTTTAACTAAAAAGAAGAAAGAAGAATTTGTTAATATAAATACAATAAACATACGGAAAAGATAATTGGGAAAACAAAAACATTCAAATTCGGATGAGACAAATTTAAAAAAAAACACGACTCGCCAATCAAAACATTTATCAAAAAAAAAAACATTGATACCCATAAACAAACCTGTGCTCAGTCTGATAGATTATAACAAAAAACAAGAAAGAGGATCAAAAGGGCATCGTGAAAAGAGCATAAATCAGGACAATTAGCCTAAATTCGTTATATTTGAATAGAAATTATAAGAAAAACAAGGTTTTGTCGCCTATTCCGGTACTTGCCAGCCTCTCTGTTGATTGTCTTTGTCATTTTTGTGCTCAGCCTGATAGATTACAACAAAAAATGTCCAAAGGCTCAAAGAAATCTTGGTGAAAGGATCCAATTTAAAAGGGTCCAATTCCTCCACGATATTTCATCACAGCACATAAGTCACGGCGATTTAAGCCGGTAATTTAATTTGAGCATGCGCATAAGTTACGTTTGATCAAGTTACGAAAAAAAAATGGCGATTAGATTTTTCGGCAAATAATGAAAGTTTGTTTTTTTATTTGTTATTAAAGAGGTACAAATTTCACATGAATAAGTAAACACAATACATTTTTGGAATTTTATATCCTTAAGTGTTTAACCTAAATCGTAAAAATAAATGAAAATGTTCGTAAACAAAGAAAATATCTCAGTTCAAAGTTAAAGGTTTTTTAAGTTTAAAACTTAAATATCTGTCATACAACCTTTAAAATATCTTTTGTTTGAAAATTTTTTGGCCAAAAAGTTTAATTGATTCAAATTCTGTAAAAAAAGCATAAAAAATCTGTATGCTCAGTTTTAACTGATCATTTTTTAAGCTAGAATAAATGATTTTACGGCAAGCTATGTATATATTCTATACTTTTTAAGCTTTCTGAAAAAATTTCTTACCGCTATAAAAACCTAACATTGCACAAAGTCTGGCGTTATATCATTCAATTCTAACTAAGTTATTATACACATGTTAAGAGATACATGTATTTATATTTCATGAGATAACACTTGTAATCATTTACTTCGAAATGTATAAGAGATTCTCCAGTTATGGAATTTCTAATGTTTGCCCTTAACTTGCAGACATAGATAATGTCATATTTTATTGAGTAACAACTTATAAGATTTATGATATTCAAGATATTGACAAGAAAATCTACTTTTAATTATGTAACGTATTAATTAAACTATAGATATGCAAGATTTAATGTTGTAATGCATAGAAAATATTTATTTAAAAAAACTTAAACTTCATGCAACATTTTTCTATTGTAATTTTTCATTAAAAAACTAAAAAATGTCCCTCCGATAACTTTTAAACACAAATATAAGTACGAACCTCGTTAAGTCGCACTCTCAAGGGGAATAGATGAAGTTCGATAATAGATAATAGTCCGACTTTGTGAATGTCCTTAAACGAAGCTCTCGGTATTTATAGAATGTTTAAAGGAAGTTAAATATCTGTCTGACTTAGTAAAAATTCGACTTATCCAGGGTCTGAATTTACGGGATTCTACTGTAAATTCTATTGATGATACATTTCTTATGCACAATGCTACCTTACAAACTATTTGATAGATCCGAGAAATTTTCAACAGTAGCATTAATTATACCAATATATACTTTCATACTATAAAACTTTAAGTCCAATTATTTTTTTTTTTAATTTTCGGTAATGGCGCAGAATAGGGAGCCATTATTATTATTTTTAAATAATTTATTTCTGAATTATATACTCCTTAGAAAACCTTTTTATTAAAAGATTGGATTTTCAATACAAATTTTTATACAATAAAATTTAAGATCTAAGCAATTTTTTTTATTCTTTTTATTTCTGGTTTCATAGAGTTTAACTACCTTTTACAATAAGCAGTTAAGTACGAATAAAAATGACAGCTCTTGATAAAGAAGTAAATGTAATATATATAACAAAATCAATACAAAGATCGCATGCTTTCGCTTCCCTATAATACAAGAAGCTGTTGCAAGAAACGCATTCTTCAAAAACAAAAAGCCATCACAAATAGTTTGTTGCATTAATAAGTAATGCAACACTAGCCCCCACTTAAGTGTCTTTATTCACTAAGGGTATATTCTTTTCATCTATAAAGGTTATATTTACATTGTTATTAATATCTGGAGCCTGATTGGGTTTATGTTCTTCTAAAAGATATAACTTATTAATTGGCCTTTTTATAAATTGAGGTTTATTAGTAGAAATACATCTAACTGATGCTGCACGAATTAGATTATCATATGATGGTATTAATTCCTGTACGATACCTAACTTCCATTCGCAACGTGACGTTTTCGGATTATCTATTATAACGACATCACCAATTTTAATGATGTGACCAGAGCTTTGAGATTTACGATGTTTATGAAATTCTCTTAGTTCAATTAAATATTCATTTTTCCATCTCTGCCAAAAGTGCTCCAGATTGGTTTTACTATGATAATACTGTTTACTTAAATTATGTTCCTCATCAGAAAGGATATTTGAATGCGACGATTCTAAATTAAGTTTACGCCCAAACATAAGATGATTAGGTGTTAAAGATTCATTACCAGGTGTTTCATAAATAAAGGTAATAGGCCTGTTGTTTGTTACGATTTCAGAAAAAATTGTAAGCATTTCTTCATTGTTTAATCTTGATGTTGTTAGTATCTTTTTAAGAGTTCTTTTTGTTATCCTAACCATTCTCTCAAAGAACCCACCCCACCACGGCGCTGCAGCCACATTAAAATGCCAACGGATACGCTTAGAAGAAACAAAAGCTTGGGTTTCATCTGCTAAGAAATATGTGCCATTATCACTGACAATCTCATAGAGTGAACCATAATGCCCAATAAAACGGCGTAGACAACGAACACATGACTGTGCAAAACAATCAGGTACAAGATCTAAATGAAGAAAACGTGTACTAGAACAAGTTGCAATAAATATCCAAGCTTTAAACATTTCATCTCCAAGATAAATATTTTTAATATATATTGGACCACAATAATCTACTCCGGCATATTTAAAGGCATATTCGTCATTTAGTCTTGACAAAGGTAAGGGAGGTGAAATAGGGTATTTATAAGGTCTGCTATCATATCGTCTACACACATAGCATTTTTTGATAAGCTTCATAATAGTATTTCGAGCTTTTGGAGTCCAAAATTTGGAACGCAATTGAGTTAATGTTTCCTTTTCTCCATTATGTTTTACTATTGAGTGACAATGTAATATAAATAGTTCACTAAACAAACTTTTTTTAGACAAAAATATTGGATGTTTTGAATTGTATGGAATTGGGGCATTACCAAGACGACCTAAACAACGAACAACACCACTTTCAATGAAAAAACCTAAATCTTTCTTCAACTGACTATACGATTTTAATAAACTTATGTTTTTTTGACTATATTTAATCCAAAGAGTTTCAGCTTGGTTTAATTCTATGGCATAAGGAGTAGAAGAAAACCCTCCCACACATATTTCCTTTTTAACTATACAGACAAAACGCAAAACAAATGAAGTGACTCTCAGAAGATGGTCATAATTTTTAAATCTCTCAATATGCATAAATTCTAAATTTAAAGGAGAATCGACAGATGTCATCAATGTTGCAACATCAGAATGGAATGATAATCCCTGCTTTTTGAAATCAAAGCATAGCCAGGAAACAGAATAATTATACAGAAATTTGGCACCTTTGAACCAAAGTTCATTATTTTGAAAATCACTAAATTTACTCCCACGTGATATAATATCTGCTGGGTTTCTTTCACTCTCAATATAATCCCAAAATTTAACATTATATAGCAACCGAATTTATTCTAAACGCTTTTGAATAAACACTTCATAGATTTTATTTTCATTATTAACCCAGTTTAGACAGATAATAGAATTAGAAAATAATTTTATTTGAGAAATATTGTAAACACTAGATAATTCTTTGGAAACAACTGACATTAAGTTTGCTAATAATAACATGGCTCTTAATTCCAGCCTTGGAATTGTACTTTTACTTAAAGGAGAAACTCTAGATTTAGAAGTGACCAGACAAGTATTGTAATTGTTGTTAGTACAACATCTCAAATAAACACAACACCCATATGCTTTTAGACTTGCATCGCTAAACCATCGCTAAACCCATTCATTTAACTCATATTTAATGAATGGGGTCAAATTGTTCATAAATTAAATCATGAACAATTTGACCCCATTCATTCAAAATATCACCATCTATTTCAACATTCCAACCGAGTTTCAGCCTACAAATAGACTGAAACAATATCTTACAATGACAGGATTTAGAAGTCCCATAGGGTCGTAGAAGCTAGCTATAAATTTAAGAATGTCTCTTTTTGTTGGGTTAGAGTTAACAGTTGTAAGAAGTTCTTGAAACGAAAAAATAAAGCAATCTTCTGATTTATTCCATTTTAAGCCTAAAACTTTTGATATATTGCGCGAAATAAAGTCATCCTCTTGAATCAAATCGCATAACTCTTTTGAGTTTGACTCAAACTTTCTTAGATTAAATCCACCTTCTTTTAAAAATAATTTGGATTTTTTATAAAATCTAAGTCCTTCAGCAACAGAATCAGTACTTGTATTTAAATCATCTACATGAAGTGATTGAATAAAATTTTTAACAAACTCAGGATCGCTATTTAGATAACGTTCTGCATGAGTTAGAAGTGTAAATTTATTCAATTTTATTCTTTTCTTGTGATATCTTCACACTCTTTAATTTATTTGACATGACATTTAAAGCACTGGTCAGCTTACTATTCTGAAAATGAACATTTTTTCTACTCTATCATAAGATATGCTTAAATTCAGTTTCAAAGTTTTAAGTGTTTTAATTTTAGTCTTGCTCCATTTTTGTTTTTACAATGATTAGAAAAATAAAAAGGTTTTGCATAAGAAGAATTAACAATATCAACCAATCATCACTTGAATAAGAGCGTACATGATTAATTTGATTTTTGCTTTGATTTTGTACGCTGTGACGTAATATCGTAAAAAGTTAAAATCATAACATGACTTTGTTTTTGTGGCACTGAACTGAAACGTTTGCAGAAATATCCAAAATTATAAAACCTTGCACTTGAAAATTGTTGTTTGTGGTAAAAACTTTTGTTTTTCATTTTTTATAATATACAAATTGTTAGGCTGAAGTAATAGGAATGATTTAGGTAAATACGTAGCTCTACATATAGCAATATGTTATTTATTTAAAATACACCTACTTCAATGTGACGTATATGTTTTTGTATTAAATTCACATTATCAAAGATGGCAGGATTCTAAAGATTATCATTATCTTGAACTCCAATCAAAATAAATCTAGGCATCTCTTATGATGACATTACAGAGAATCCTATAGTAATGTTAACAATCAAATAACATTGCCAGAAATCTTAATGTTTGTCTATCATATTCTTCAATTTCATATTATAGCTCAATTTGTTTAGGTACACAGCTACAATCCACTGACTCCATAAGATGCCAAATCAGGCAAGAAACCATGAGCAGAATAAAAAGTTTGTCTGCATGCTCTGCCTTCAAAAATGTGGCCGACAGATGACTGCTTTTCAGGCTGAACGAGTTTGTCGTATTTACCAGACAAATCTTGATGGGTGTGACTCTTGTGTGCCTCAAGGTCTTTGTGAATCATGCAGAACTGCCTTAAGACGAAAAGAGGAAGGAAAGGATGTTGCTTTGCCAAAGTTGTTTGATTTCAAATCTATCCGAGTCAGAGCTAAAACACGTAGTCATGTGTGTGACTGCTTGATTTGCAAAACTGGACAGTCTAGGTTCCCAAAAAAAGCTGAACGTAATGAAAAAATGAAAGTAAATCAAATACCAGCTGTGAGATGCAGTACCTGCCTCAGCCCATTAGGGAAAGGATTACCACATCATTGTTCTCAGTTAAAGTTCAGAGAAAATATACAAAAATTGGCTTCATTAGATCTCAAAGCTGCAGAACAGATAGCATCCAATGTGATTAAAAATAAGGTAGCATCTCCAAAAGCCACAATTCGTTTAGCAAAAGCATCTGGAGGTCATCCACTCCCTGTTACTCCAGGTACAATGTCAGCAAAAATTAGTTATAATATTATAACTTTGTAAGTGATTAATTATAAAATGATTGTTTTTGTAATTTTTGTTTGCTGGAGGTAATAAAAGCAAATTTTCTATAGGGTCAAGTGCAGCAAGATCACATTCTGCCACATCAACATTGAAAACCCAAGACCTCATCAATGTACAAATTAACACTGGTCTCTCCAACAATGGGATCAAAAAATTAGTGAAAACTGTTCATCAGTCATCAGACAAGTAAATGGTTGAGCCCAACTTTTATGCCAATTTTCAAATGGCTGGTCAACAACTGAAGGAGTTTTTTACTTTTACAGACTTAAAAGCCACAGATTCCAAAGGTTGTGACACAACCCATGTTGTTGTTCATTGCAAAGATTAGTCTGTTCTAGTTAATCAAATCATTCAATATAGAGAAACTCCAGGTGGCCACTTTGTTAAATTAGGCATTGATTGAGGCAAAGGTTTCCTTAAGTTTTGTGTCATTGTTATTGAGAATTCCACAGAACAAGATAAATCGAACTCACCACCTCAAAAGCGACTTTTGAGTTCCAGAGCGGCAAAAGCAACAAGTGTGAAAAGACAAATTCTTGTACCAGTCTCTGAAGATTTGCCAGAAACTCATTCTAATATTCAAAAGGTCTGGTCACTCATCAATGCAGATGCTCTGAAGTTGATTATTGCATGTGACATGAAAGTTGCCAACTTTATTTGTGGACTTCAAACACACTCAAGCATGCACCCTTGTTGTTGGTGTGATATTAACTCAAAGAACCTTGCTTGCAGAGGCAGTTTAAGAACACTTGGCTCAGTCAAAAGAAATCTCAAGTCTTTTGAAAAATTGGGTGGAGTGTTGGCCAAGGCCAAAATGTTTGGTAATGTTGTTCACAAGTCAATTATCAATGGACCTAAAGATACACTGATTCTAGACATCATTCCACCAATTGAATTACACCTTCTTTTGGGCACAGTCAATCAGCTATTCAAAATTCTCAAAACTGTGTGGTCTGATGCTGAAAAGTGGCCGGCCATGCTTCACATTCACCAAAGTCCGTATCATGGCGGACACTTTAAAGGCCATGAATGCAGAAAATTGTAGAAAAATGTTGATGTTTTAAAATGTCTTGCTGAAGAAACTTCCAAAACCCAAGTTCTTGCTGTCATTAAAGCTTTCAAAAAGTTTAATTTGGTTGTGGATTCCTGCTTTGGAAATGTACTAGAAAAGGATTTTTCTGTCAAGATTGATCAATTTAAAGCTACATATTTGGCAATCCAACTTGGACGCATCACGCCCAAAATCCACACAGCATTCCATCACATCAAGGACTTTGTAAACATAAAACAATTGCCCTTAGGACAATTCAGTGAACAGGCTGTTAAGACTGCACATCAAGATTTTCACCAGCATTGGTCAAGATACAAAAGAGATAAAACCAACCCTGAATACAAAGGAAGGCTGTTCAGTTGTATTGTGGATTTGAATAGTAAACACCTTTAGAAAATAATGAATAGTTTTCATCCGTTCAGCTTCATTTTAATGGATTAATTTTACTTGTTAGAAGAGAATTTAAGCTCATAAGTAACTCATTATAATGAATTATGGTCAATTTCAAATAAAATATTTAAAACTTGTCCCAATCTTATGACAAAGTTTAGTGCCGTTTGAGAATAGTAAGCTGACCAGTGCTTTAAATGTCATGTCAAATAAGTTAAAGAGTGTGAAGATATCACAAGAAAAGAATAGAGTTGAATAAATTTTAGAAAATTTTTCACTGTTAGTGTAAATTTATTGATCTTTACAATTTGTACATTTGATAATGATTTTGAAAACAAAACACAAAGGAAATTCTAGGCATTTTTAGCTGATTTTATGTATGAAATGGGTTTTTCAACACACAATACATGTTGACCAGTTAAAAATCACATGCAAAAGGTTTTCACCACAATTCTTTGCTTTGCTCACAAACCCTCAGGGCTAAATCCATGTGTAGAATAAGCGCCATTTTACTAGAGTAAAAAATGTCAAGATTTTTTATAATTTTCATCAAAAAATCTGTTATAATGTCTCAACTAACTTCTAAGGTAGTAGTTTAGTTAAAAGAAAGCATATGGGGCACTAATAGTACTGTCATAAAAGGTTTTATATAGAAAAAGGTCCTTATGGTGTAAATAGGGCTCATTCAAGAACAACAGTTTTGACCCCCGAAACCAAAAATTTTGGTAAGAACATTAAAATACTTATTTTACAATATTGTTGGTATAATAAACTAGAGCACATGTGTTACCCACATTATGGCCTGGGGGCTTGTAAAAGGCAGTAATTAGTAAAGTTTTGCACTGGAAGTGAAAAAACCAACAAAAAAACCAACACTAAAACTACCATAACTTTTGTTATACTGCAGGGATTGGGATAAACCTTTACCAAAAATTATGGTATTGGCATAGGCTACAATGCCACCAAATTTTTATGGTCTATGATTAATAATATGGATTTTATAGCGACTTTATTATGTCAAAAAAGTAGGAAAATATTTTCCATTTTTGTAACTTCAAAGTCACTTTATTCGCGGAGAAGTACCATAAAGATTTCAAAATTTGCACCAGGTGACCCTGGGATGTGTACATTATCACCCCATATAAGTGGCATTTTTGGGTCAGCTAGTTTGGCAATATGGGATTTAATGATAAAAGTGACTTGTCGCCAAATTCGGTACTTATAACTGAATTCCGTTACGCCCATGAACATTTTCTTGATCAGCCTGATAAGATACAACAAAATATGAGCGAGGGAGTCGAGAAGAGTTGGTGAAAGCCCCGAATTTCGCCACATTTGGCCCAAATTTCGACGTTTTGTATGGAAATTGAGCCAAAAACGGGGTTTTGTCGCCAAATCCGGTACTTGCCAGCCTCTCTGTTGGTTGTCTTTGTCATTTTCGTGCTCAGCCTGATAGGTTACAACAGAATATGTCCAAAGGCTCCAAGAAATCTCGGTGAAAGGCTCCAATTTGACGAAATAATCACAGAATTGACATTACAAGCAAATTCTAAGCATTTCTGTGCATTTGTCGCAAAATTCGGTACTTACCACTGAATTGCTTGATGCCCTTGGGCCTTTTTTTGCTCAGCCTGACAGGATACAACAAAATATGGCCAAGGGATGCAAGAGGAGTCGGTGAAAGCCTCGAATTTGGCCACATTTGGCCCAAATTTCGACGTTTTGTATGGAAATTGAGCCAAAAACGGGGTTTTGTCGCCGAATCCGGTACTTGCCAGCCTCTCTGTTGGTTGTCTTTGTCATTTTCGTGCTCAGCCTGATAGGTTACAACAGAATATGTCCAAAGGCTCCAAGAAATCTCGGTGAAAGGCTCCAATTTGACGAAATAATCACAGAATTGACATTACAAGCAAATTCTAAGCATTTCTGTGCATTTGTCGCAAAATTCGGTACTTACCACTGAATTGCTTGATGCCCTTGGGCCTTTTTTTGCTCAGCCTGACAGGATACAACAAAATATGGCCAAGGGATGCAAGAGGAGTCGGTGAAAGCCTCGAATTTGGCCACATTTGGCCCAAATTTCGACGTTTTGTATGGAAATTGAGCCAAAAACGGGGTTTTGTCGCCGAATCCGGTACTTGCCAGCCTCTCTGTTGGTTGTCTTTGTCATTTTCGTGCTCAGCCTGATAGGTTACAACAGAATATGTCCAAAGGCTCCAAGAAATCTCGGTGAAAGGCTCCAATTTGACGAAATAATCACAGAATTGACATTACAAGCAAATTCTAAGCATTTCTGTGCATTTGTCGCAAAATTCGGTACTTACCACTGAATTGCTTGATGCCCTTGGGCCTTTTTTTGCTCAGCCTGACAGGATACAACAAAATATGGCCAAGGGATGCAAGAGGAGTCGGTGAAAGCCTCGAATTTGGCCACATTTGGCCCAAATTTCGACGTTTTGTATGGAAATTGAGCCAAAAACGGGGTTTTGTCGCCGAATCCGGTACTTGCCAGCCTCTCTGTTGGTTGTCTTTGTCATTTTCGTGCTCAGCCTGATAGGTTACAACAGAATATGTCCAAAGGCTCCAAGAAATCTCGGTGAAAGGCTCCAATTTGACGAAATAATCACAGAATTGACATTACAAGCAAATTCTAAGCATTTCTGTGCATTTGTCGCAAAATTCGGTACTTACCACTGAATTGCTTGATGCCCTTGGGCCTTTTTTTGCTCAGCCTGACAGGATACAACAAAATATGGCCAAGGGATGCAAGAGGAGTCGGTGAAAGCCTCGAATTTGGCCACATTTGGCCCAAATTTCGACGTTTTGTATGGAAATTGAGCCAAAAACGGGGTTTTGTCGCCGAATCCGGTACTTGCCAGCCTCTCTGTTGGTTGTCTTTGTCATTTTCGTGCTCAGCCTGATAGGTTACAACAGAATATGTCCAAAGGCTCCAAGAAATCTCGGTGAAAGGCTCCAATTTGACGAAATAATCACAGAATTGACATTACAAGCAAATTCTAAGCATTTCTGTGCATTTGTCGCAAAATTCGGTACTTACCACTGAATTGCTTGATGCCCTTGGGCCTTTTTTTGCTCAGCCTGACAGGATACAACAAAATATGGCCAAGGGATGCAAGAGGAGTCGGTGAAAGCCTCGAATTTGGCCACATTTGGCCCAAATTTCGACGTTTTGTATGGAAATTGAGCCAAAAACGGGGTTTTGTCGCCGAATCCGGTACTTGCCAGCCTCTCTGTTGGTTGTCTTTGTCATTTTCGTGCTCAGCCTGATAGGTTACAACAGAATATGTCCAAAGGCTCCAAGAAATCTCGGTGAAAGGCTCCAATTTGACGAAATAATCACAGAATTGACATTACAAGCAAATTCTAAGCATTTCTGTGCATTTGTCGCAAAATTCGGTACTTACCACTGAATTGCTTGATGCCCTTGGGCCTTTTTTTGCTCAGCCTGACAGGATACAACAAAATATGGCCAAGGGATGCAAGAGGAGTCGGTGAAAGCCTCGAATTTGGCCACATTTGGCCCAAATTTCGACGTTTTGTATGGAAATTGAGCCAAAAACGGGGTTTTGTCGCCGAATCCGGTACTTGCCAGCCTCTCTGTTGGTTGTCTTTGTCATTTTCGTGCTCAGCCTGATAGGTTACAACAGAATATGTCCAAAGGCTCCAAGAAATCTCGGTGAAAGGCTCCAATTTGACGAAATAATCACAGAATTGACATTACAAGCAAATTCTAAGCATTTCTGTGCATTTGTCGCAAAATTCGGTACTTACCACTGAATTGCTTGATGCCCTTGGGCCTTTTTTTGCTCAGCCTGACAGGATACAACAAAATATGGCCAAGGGATGCAAGAGGAGTCGGTGAAAGCCTCGAATTTGGCCACATTTGGCCCAAATTTCGACGTTTTGTATGGAAATTGAGCCAAAAACGGGGTTTTGTCGCCGAATCCGGTACTTGCCAGCCTCTCTGTTGGTTGTCTTTGTCATTTTCGTGCTCAGCCTGATAGGTTACAACAGAATATGTCCAAAGGCTCCAAGAAATCTCGGTGAAAGGCTCCAATTTGACGAAATAATCACAGAATTGACATTACAAGCAAATTCTAAGCATTTCTGTGCATTTGTCGCAAAATTCGGTACTTACCACTGAATTGCTTGATGCCCTTGGGCCTTTTTTTGCTCAGCCTGACAGGATACAACAAAATATGGCCAAGGGATGCAAGAGGAGTCGGTGAAAGCCTCGAATTTGGCCACATTTGGCCCAAATTTCGACGTTTTGTATGGAAATTGAGCCAAAAACGGGGTTTTGTCGCCGAATCCGGTACTTGCCAGCCTCTCTGTTGGTTGTCTTTGTCATTTTCGTGCTCAGCCTGATAGGTTACAACAGAATATGTCCAAAGGCTCCAAGAAATCTCGGTGAAAGGCTCCAATTTGACGAAATAATCACAGAATTGACATTACAAGCAAATTCTAAGCATTTCTGTGCATTTGTCGCAAAATTCGGTACTTACCACTGAATTGCTTGATGCCCTTGGGCCTTTTTTTGCTCAGCCTGACAGGATACAACAAAATATGGCCAAGGGATGCAAGAGGAGTCGGTGAAAGCCTCGAATTTGGCCACATTTGGCCCAAATTTCGACGTTTTGTATGGAAATTGAGCCAAAAACGGGGTTTTGTCGCCGAATCCGGTACTTGCCAGCCTCTCTGTTGGTTGTCTTTGTCATTTTCGTGCTCAGCCTGATAGGTTACAACAGAATATGTCCAAAGGCTCCAAGAAATCTCGGTGAAAGGCTCCAATTTGACGAAATAATCACAGAATTGACATTACAAGCAAATTCTAAGCATTTCTGTGCATTTGTCGCAAAATTCGGTACTTACCACTGAATTGCTTGATGCCCTTGGGCCTTTTTTTGCTCAGCCTGACAGGATACAACAAAATATGGCCAAGGGATGCAAGAGGAGTCGGTGAAAGCCTCGAATTTGGCCACATTTGGCCCAAATTTCGACGTTTTGTATGGAAATTGAGCCAAAAACGGGGTTTTGTCGCCGAATCCGGTACTTGCCAGCCTCTCTGTTGGTTGTCTTTGTCATTTTCGTGCTCAGCCTGATAGGTTACAACAGAATATGTCCAAAGGCTCCAAGAAATCTCGGTGAAAGGCTCCAATTTGACGAAATAATCACAGAATTGACATTACAAGCAAATTCTAAGCATTTCTGTGCATTTGTCGCAAAATTCGGTACTTACCACTGAATTGCTTGATGCCCTTGGGCCTTTTTTTGCTCAGCCTGACAGGATACAACAAAATATGGCCAAGGGATGCAAGAGGAGTCGGTGAAAGCCTCGAATTTGGCCACATTTGGCCCAAATTTCGACGTTTTGTATGGAAATTGAGCCAAAAACGGGGTTTTGTCGCCAAATCCGGTACTTGCCAGCCTCTCTGTTGGTTGTCTTTGTCATTTTCGTGCTCAGCCTGATAGGTTACAACAGAATATGTCCAAAGGCTCCAAGAAATCTCGGTGAAAGGCTCCAATTTGACGAAATAATCACAGAATTGACATTACAAGCAAATTCTAAGCATTTCTGTGCATTTGTCGCAAAATTCGGTACTTACCACTGAATTGCTTGATGCCCTTGGGCCTTTTTTTGCTCAGCCTGACAGGATACAACAAAATATGGCCAAGGGATGCAAGAGGAGTCGGTGAAAGCCTCGAATTTGGCCACATTTGGCCCAAATTTCGACGTTTTGTATGGAAATTGAGCCAAAAACGGGGTTTTGTCGCCGAATCCGGTACTTGCCAGCCTCTCTGTTGGTTGTCTTTGTCATTTTCGTGCTCAGCCTGATAGGTTACAACAGAATATGTCCAAAGGCTCCAAGAAATCTCGGTGAAAGGCTCCAATTTGACGAAATAATCACAGAATTGACATTACAAGCAAATTCTAAGCATTTCTGTGCATTTGTCGCAAAATTCGGTACTTACCACTGAATTGCTTGATGCCCTTGGGCCTTTTTTTGCTCAGCCTGACAGGATACAACAAAATATGGCCAAGGGATGCAAGAGGAGTCGGTGAAAGCCTCGAATTTGGCCACATTTGGCCCAAATTTCGACGTTTTGTATGGAAATTGAGCCAAAAACGGGGTTTTGTCGCCGAATCCGGTACTTGCCAGCCTCTCTGTTGGTTGTCTTTGTCATTTTCGTGCTCAGCCTGATAGGTTACAACAGAATATGTCCAAAGGCTCCCAGAAATCTCGGTGAAAGGCTCCAATTTGACGAAATAATCACAGAATTGACATTACAAGCAAATTCTAAGCATTTCTGTGCATTTGTCGCAAAATTCGGTACTTACCACGAATTGCTTGATGCCCTTGGGTCTTTTTTTGCTCAGCCTGACAGGATACAACAAAATATGGCCAAGGGATGCAAGAGGAGTCGGTGAAAGCCTCGAATTTGGCCACATTTGGCCCAAATTTCGACGTTTTGTATGGAAATTGAGCCAAAAACGGGGTTTTGTCGCCAAATCCGGTACTTGCCAGCCTCTCTGTTGGTTGTCTTTGTCATTTTCGTGCTCAGCCTGATAGGTTACAACAGAATATGTCCAAAGGCTCCAAGAAATCTCGGTGAAAGGCTCCAATTTGACGAAATAATCACAGAATTGACATTACAAGCAAATTCTAAGCATTTCTGTGCATTTGTCGCAAAATTCGGTACTTACCACTGAATTGCTTGATGCCCTTGGGCCTTTTTTTGCTCAGCCTGACAGGATACAACAAAATATGGCCAAGGGATGCAAGAGGAGTCGGTGAAAGCCTCGAATTTGGCCACATTTGGCCCAAATTTCGACGTTTTGTATGGAAATTGAGCCAAAAACGGGGTTTTGTCGCCGAATCCGGTACTTGCCAGCCTCTCTGTTGGTTGTCTTTGTCATTTTCGTGCTCAGCCTGATAGGTTACAACAGAATATGTCCAAAGGCTCCAAGAAATCTCGGTGAAAGGCTCCAATTTGACGAAATAATCACAGAATTGACATTACAAGCAAATTCTAAGCATTTCTGTGCATTTGTCGCAAAATTCGGTACTTACCACTGAATTGCTTGATGCCCTTGGGCCTTTTTTTGCTCAGCCTGACAGGATACAACAAAATATGGCCAAGGGATGCAAGAGGAGTCGGTGAAAGCCTCGAATTTGGCCACATTTGGCCCAAATTTCGACGTTTTGTATGGAAATTGAGCCAAAAACGGGGTTTTGTCGCCGAATCCGGTACTTGCCAGCCTCTCTGTTGGTTGTCTTTGTCATTTTCGTGCTCAGCCTGATAGGTTACAACAGAATATGTCCAAAGGCTCCAAGAAATCTCGGTGAAAGGCTCCAATTTGACGAAATAATCACAGAATTGACATTACAAGCAAATTCTAAGCATTTCTGTGCATTTGTCGCAAAATTCGGTACTTACCACTGAATTGCTTGATGCCCTTGGGCCTTTTTTTGCTCAGCCTGACAGGATACAACAAAATATGGCCAAGGGATGCAAGAGGAGTCGGTGAAAGCCTCGAATTTGGCCACATTTGGCCCAAATTTCGACGTTTTGTATGGAAATTGAGCCAAAAACGGGGTTTTGTCGCCGAATCCGGTACTTGCCAGCCTCTCTGTTGGTTGTCTTTGTCATTTTCGTGCTCAGCCTGATAGGTTACAACAGAATATGTCCAAAGGCTCCAAGAAATCTCGGTGAAAGGCTCCAATTTGACGAAATAATCACAGAATTGACATTACAAGCAAATTCTAAGCATTTCTGTGCATTTGTCGCAAAATTCGGTACTTACCACTGAATTGCTTGATGCCCTTGGGCCTTTTTTTGCTCAGCCTGACAGGATACAACAAAATATGGCCAAGGGATGCAAGAGGAGTCGGTGAAAGCCTCGAATTTGGCCACATTTGGCCCAAATTTCGACGTTTTGTATGGAAATTGAGCCAAAAACGGGGTTTTGTCGCCGAATCCGGTACTTGCCAGCCTCTCTGTTGGTTGTCTTTGTCATTTTCGTGCTCAGCCTGATAGGTTACAACAGAATATGTCCAAAGGCTCCAAGAAATCTCGGTGAAAGGCTCCAATTTGACGAAATAATCACAGAATTGACATTACAAGCAAATTCTAAGCATTTCTGTGCATTTGTCGCAAAATTCGGTACTTACCACTGAATTGCTTGATGCCCTTGGGCCTTTTTTTGCTCAGCCTGACAGGATACAACAAAATATGGCCAAGGGATGCAAGAGGAGTCGGTGAAAGCCTCGAATTTGGCCACATTTGGCCCAAATTTCGACGTTTTGTATGGAAATTGAGCCAAAAACGGGGTTTTGTCGCCGAATCCGGTACTTGCCAGCCTCTCTGTTGGTTGTCTTTGTCATTTTCGTGCTCAGCCTGATAGGTTACAACAGAATATGTCCAAAGGCTCCAAGAAATCTCGGTGAAAGGCTCCAATTTGACGAAATAATCACAGAATTGACATTACAAGCAAATTCTAAGCATTTCTGTGCATTTGTCGCAAAATTCGGTACTTACCACTGAATTGCTTGATGCCCTTGGGCCTTTTTTTGCTCAGCCTGACAGGATACAACAAAATATGGCCAAGGGATGCAAGAGGAGTCGGTGAAAGCCTCGAATTTGGCCACATTTGGCCCAAATTTCGACGTTTTGTATGGAAATTGAGCCAAAAACGGGGTTTTGTCGCCAAATCCGGTACTTGCCAGCCTCTCTGTTGGTTGTCTTTGTCATTTTCGTGCTCAGCCTGATAGGTTACAACAGAATATGTCCAAAGGCTCCAAGAAATCTCGGTGAAAGGCTCCAATTTGACGAAATAATCACAGAATTGACATTACAAGCAAATTCTAAGCATTTCTGTGCATTTGTCGCAAAATTCGGTACTTACCACTGAATTGCTTGATGCCCTTGGGCCTTTTTTTGCTCAGCCTGACAGGATACAACAAAATATGGCCAAGGGATGCAAGAGGAGTCGGTGAAAGCCTCGAATTTGGCCACATTTGGCCCAAATTTCGACGTTTTGTATGGAAATTGAGCCAAAAACGGGGTTTTGTCGCCGAATCCGGTACTTGCCAGCCTCTCTGTTGGTTGTCTTTGTCATTTTCGTGCTCAGCCTGATAGGTTACAACAGAATATGTCCAAAGGCTCCAAGAAATCTCGGTGAAAGGCTCCAATTTGACGAAATAATCACAGAATTGACATTACAAGCAAATTCTAAGCATTTCTGTGCATTTGTCGCAAAATTCGGTACTTACCACTGAATTGCTTGATGCCCTTGGGCCTTTTTTTGCTCAGCCTGACAGGATACAACAAAATATGGCCAAGGGATGCAAGAGGAGTCGGTGAAAGCCTCGAATTTGGCCACATTTGGCCCAAATTTCGACGTTTTGTATGGAAATTGAGCCAAAAACGGGGTTTTGTCGCCGAATCCGGTACTTGCCAGCCTCTCTGTTGGTTGTCTTTGTCATTTTCGTGCTCAGCCTGATAGGTTACAACAGAATATGTCCAAAGGCTCCAAGAAATCTCGGTGAAAGGCTCCAATTTGACGAAATAATCACAGAATTGACATTACAAGCAAATTCTAAGCATTTCTGTGCATTTGTCGCAAAATTCGGTACTTACCACTGAATTGCTTGATGCCCTTGGGCCTTTTTTTGCTCAGCCTGACAGGATACAACAAAATATGGCCAAGGGATGCAAGAGGAGTCGGTGAAAGCCTCGAATTTGGCCACATTTGGCCCAAATTTCGACGTTTTGTATGGAAATTGAGCCAAAAACGGGGTTTTGTCGCCGAATCCGGTACTTGCCAGCCTCTCTGTTGGTTGTCTTTGTCATTTTCGTGCTCAGCCTGATAGGTTACAACAGAATATGTCCAAAGGCTCCAAGAAATCTCGGTGAAAGGCTCCCATTTGACGAAATAATCACAGAATTGACATTACAAGCAAATTCTAAGCATTTCTGTGCATTTGTCGCAAAATTCGGTACTTACCACTGAATTGCTTGATGCCCTTGGGCCTTTTTTTGCTCAGCCTGACAGGATACAACAAAATATGGCCAAGGGATGCAAGAGGAGTCGGTGAAAGCCTCGAATTTGGCCACATTTGGCCCAAATTTCGACGTTTTGTATGGAAATTGAGCCAAAAACGGGGTTTTGTCGCCGAATCCGGTACTTGCCAGCCTCTCTGTTGGTTGTCTTTGTCATTTTCGTGCTCAGCCTGATAGGTTACAACAGAATATGTCCAAAGGCTCCAAGAAATCTCGGTGAAAGGCTCCAATTTGACGAAATAATCACAGAATTGACATTACAAGCAAATTCTAAGCATTTCTGTGCATTTGTCGCAAAATTCGGTACTTACCACTGAATTGCTTGATGCCCTTGGGCCTTTTTTTGCTCAGCCTGACAGGATACAACAAAATATGGCCAAGGGATGCAAGAGGAGTCGGTGAAAGCCTCGAATTTGGCCACATTTGGCCCAAATTTCGACGTTTTGTATGGAAATTGAGCCAAAAACGGGGTTTTGTCGCCGAATCCGGTACTTGCCAGCCTCTCTGTTGGTTGTCTTTGTCATTTTCGTGCTCAGCCTGATAGGTTACAACAGAATATGTCCAAAGGCTCCAAGAAATCTCGGTGAAAGGCTCCAATTTGACGAATAAAATCACAGAATTGACATTACAAGCAAATTCTAAGCATTTCTGTGCATTTGTCGCAAAATTCGGTACTTACCACTGAATTGCTTGATGCCCTTGGGCCTTTTTTTGCTCAGCCTGACAGGATACAACAAAATATGGCCAAGGGATGCAAGAGGAGTCGGTGAAAGCCTCGAATTTGGCCACATTTGGCCCAAATTTCGACGTTTTGTATGGAAATTGAGCCAAAAACGGGGTTTTGTCGCCAAATCCGGTACTTGCCAGCCTCTCTGTTGGTTGTCTTTGTCATTTTCGTGCTCAGCCTGATAGGTTACAACAGAATATGTCCAAAGGCTCCAAGAAATCTCGGTGAAAGGCTCCAATTTGACGAAATAATCACAGAATTGACATTACAAGCAAATTCTAAGCATTTCTGTGCATTTGTCGCAAAATTCGGTACTTACCACTGAATTGCTTGATGCCCTTGGGCCTTTTTTTGCTCAGCCTGACAGGATACAACAAAATATGGCCAAGGGATGCAAGAGGAGTCGGTGAAAGCCTCGAATTTGGCCACATTTGGCCCAAATTTCGACGTTTTGTATGGAAATTGAGCCAAAAACGGGGTTTTGTCGCCAAATCCGGTACTTGCCAGCCTCTCTGTTGGTTGTCTTTGTCATTTTCGTGCTCAGCCTGATAGGTTACAACAGAATATGTCCAAAGGCTCCAAGAAATCTCGGTGAAAGGCTCCAATTTGACGAAATAATCACAGAATTGACATTACAAGCAAATTCTAAGCATTTCTGTGCATTTGTCGCAAAATTCGGTACTTACCACTGAATTGCTTGATGCCCTTGGGCCTTTTTTTGCTCAGCCTGACAGGATACAACAAAATATGGCCAAGGGATGCAAGAGGAGTCGGTGAAAGCCTCGAATTTGGCCACATTTGGCCCAAATTTCGACGTTTTGTATGGAAATTGAGCCAAAAACGGGGTTTTGTCGCCAAATGCGGTACTTGCCAGCCTCTCTGTTGGTTGTCTTTGTCATTTTCGTGCTCAGCCTGATAGGTTACAACAGAATATGTCCAAAGGCTCCAAGAAATCTCGGTGAAAGGCTCCAATTTGACGAAATAATCACAGAATTGACATTACAAGCAAATTCTAAGCATTTCTGTGCATTTGTCGCAAAATTCGGCACTTACCACTGAATTGCTTGATGCCCTTGGGCCTTTTTTTGCTCAGCCTGACAGGATACAACAAAATATGGCCAAGGGATGCAAGAGGAGTCGGTGAAAGCCTCGAATTTGGCCACATTTGGCCCAAATTTCGACGTTTTGTATGGAAATTGAGCCAAAAACGGGGTTTTGTCGCCGAATCCGGTACTTGCCAGCCTCTCTGTTGGTTGTCTTTGTCATTTTCGTGCTCAGCCTGATAGGTTACAACAGAATATGTCCAAAGGCTCCAAGAAATCTCGGTGAAAGGCTCCAATTTGACGAAATAATCACAGAATTGACATTACAAGCAAATTCTAAGCATTTCTGTGCATTTGTCGCAAAATTCGGTACTTACCACTGAATTGCTTGATGCCCTTGGGCCTTTTTTTGCTCAGCCTGACAGGATACAACAAAATATGGCCAAGGGATGCAAGAGGAGTCGGTGAAAGCCTCGAATTTGGCCACATTTGGCCCAAATTTCGACGTTTTGTATGGAAATTGAGCCAAAAACGGGGTTTTGTCGCCGAATCCGGTACTTGCCAGCCTCTCTGTTGGTTGTCTTTGTCATTTTCGTGCTCAGCCTGATAGGTTACAACAGAATATGTCCAAAGGCTCCAAGAAATCTCGGTGAAAGGCTCCAATTTGACGAAATAATCACAGAATTGACATTACAAGCAAATTCTAAGCATTTCTGTGCATTTGTCGCAAAATTCGGTACTTACCACTGAATTGCTTGATGCCCTTGGGCCTTTTTTTGCTCAGCCTGACAGGATACAACAAAATATGGCCAAGGGATGCAAGAGGAGTCGGTGAAAGCCTCGAATTTGGCCACATTTGGCCCAAATTTCGACGTTTTGTATGGAAATTGAGCCAAAAACGGGGTTTTGTCGCCGAATCCGGTACTTGCCAGCCTCTCTGTTGGTTGTCTTTGTCATTTTCGTGCTCAGCCTGATAGGTTACAACAGAATATGTCCAAAGGCTCCAAGAAATCTCGGTGAAAGGCTCCAATTTGACGAAATAATCACAGAATTGACATTACAAGCAAATTCTAAGCATTTCTGTGCATTTGTCGCAAAATTCGGTACTTACCACTGAATTGCTTGATGCCCTTGGGCCTTTTTTTGCTCAGCCTGACAGGATACAACAAAATATGGCCAAGGGATGCAAGAGGAGTCGGTGAAAGCCTCGAATTTGGCCACATTTGGCCCAAATTTCGACGTTTTGTATGGAAATTGAGCCAAAAACGGGGTTTTGTCGCCGAATCCGGTACTTGCCAGCCTCTCTGTTGGTTGTCTTTGTCATTTTCGTGCTCAGCCTGATAGGTTACAACAGAATATGTCCAAAGGCTCCAAGAAATCTCGGTGAAAGGCTCCAATTTGACGAAATAATCACAGAATTGACATTACAAGCAAATTCTAAGCATTTCTGTGCATTTGTCGCAAAATTCGGTACTTACCACTGAATTGCTTGATGCCCTTGGGCCTTTTTTTGCTCAGCCTGACAGGATACAACAAAATATGGCCAAGGGATGCAAGAGGAGTTGGTGAAAGCCTCGAATTTGGCCACATTTGGCCCAAATTTCGACGTTTTGTATGGAAATTGAGCCAAAAACGGGGTTTTGTCGCCGAATCCGGTACTTGCCAGCCTCTCTGTTGGTTGTCTTTGTCATTTTCGTGCTCAGCCTGATAGGTTACAACAGAATATGTCCAAAGGCTCCAAGAAATCTCGGTGAAAGGCTCCAATTTGACGAAATAATCACAGAATTGACATTACAAGCAAATTCTAAGCATTTCTGTGCATTTGTCGCAAAATTCGGTACTTACCACTGAATTGCTTGATGCCCTTGGGCCTTTTTTTGCTCAGCCTGACAGGATACAACAAAATATGGCCAAGGGATGCAAGAGGAGTCGGTGAAAGCCTCGAATTTGGCCACATTTGGCCCAAATTTCGACGTTTTGTATGGAAATTGAGCCAAAAACGGGGTTTTGTCGCCGAATCCGGTACTTGCCAGCCTCTCTGTTGGTTGTCTTTGTCATTTTCGTGCTCAGCCTGATAGGTTACAACAGAATATGTCCAAAGGCTCCAAGAAATCTCGGTGAAAGGCTCCAATTTGACGAAATAATCACAGAATTGACATTACAAGCAAATTCTAAGCATTTCTGTGCATTTGTCGCAAAATTCGGTACTTACCACTGAATTGCTTGATGCCCTTGGGCCTTTTTTTGCTCAGCCTGACAGGATACAACAAAATATGGCCAAGGGATGCAAGAGGAGTCGGTGAAAGCCTCGAATTTGGCCACATTTGGCCCAAATTTCGACGTTTTGTATGGAAATTGAGCCAAAAACGGGGTTTTGTCGCCAAATGCGGTACTTGCCAGCCTCTCTGTTGGTTGTCTTTGTCATTTTCGTGCTCAGCCTGATAGGTTACAACAGAATATGTCCAAAGGCTCCAAGAAATCTCGGTGAAAGGCTCCAATTTGACGAAATAATCACAGAATTGACATTACAAGCAAATTCTAAGCATTTCTGTGCATTTGTCGCAAAATTCGGTACTTACCACTGAATTGCTTGATGCCCTTGGGCCTTTTTTTGCTCAGCCTGACAGGATACAACAAAATATGGCCAAGGGATGCAAGAGGAGTCGGTGAAAGCCTCGAATTTGGCCACATTTGGCCCAAATTTCGACGTTTTGTATGGAAATTGAGCCAAAAACGGGGTTTTGTCGCCGAATCCGGTACTTGCCAGCCTCTCTGTTGGTTGTCTTTGTCATTTTCGTGCTCAGCCTGATAGGTTACAACAGAATATGTCCAAAGGCTCCAAGAAATCTCGGTGAAAGGCTCCAATTTGACGAAATAATCACAGAATTGACATTACAAGCAAATTCTAAGCATTTCTGTGCATTTGTCGCAAAATTCGGTACTTACCACTGAATTGCTTGATGCCCTTGGGCCTTTTTTTGCTCAGCCTGACAGGATACAACAAAATATGGCCAAGGGATGCAAGAGGAGTCGGTGAAAGCCTCGAATTTGGCCACATTTGGCCCAAATTTCGACGTTTTGTATGGAAATTGAGCCAAAAACGGGGTTTTGTCGCCAAATGCGGTACTTGCCAGCCTCTCTGTTGGTTGTCTTTGTCATTTTCGTGCTCAGCCTGATAGGTTACAACAGAATATGTCCAAAGGCTCCAAGAAATCTCGGTGAAAGGCTCCAATTTGACGAAATAATCACAGAATTGACATTACAAGCAAATTCTAAGCATTTCTGTGCATTTGTCGCAAAATTCGGTACTTACCACTGAATTGCTTGATGCCCTTGGGCCTTTTTTTGCTCAGCCTGACAGGATACAACAAAATATGGCCAAGGGATGCAAGAGGAGTCGGTGAAAGCCTCGAATTTGGCCACATTTGGCCCAAATTTCGACGTTTTGTATGGAAATTGAGCCAAAAACGGGGTTTTGTCGCCGAATCCGGTACTTGCCAGCCTCTCTGTTGGTTGTCTTTGTCATTTTCGTGCTCAGCCTGATAGGTTACAACAGAATATGTCCAAAGGCTCCAAGAAATCTCGGTGAAAGGCTCCAATTTGACGAAATAATCACAGAATTGACATTACAAGCAAATTCTAAGCATTTCTGTGCATTTGTCGCAAAATTCGGTACTTACCACTGAATTGCTTGATGCCCTTGGGCCTTTTTTTGCTCAGCCTGACAGGATACAACAAAATATGGCCAAGGGATGCAAGAGGAGTCGGTGAAAGCCTCGAATTTGGCCACATTTGGCCCAAATTTCGACGTTTTGTATGGAAATTGAGCCAAAAACGGGGTTTTGTCGCCGAATCCGGTACTTGCCAGCCTCTCTGTTGGTTGTCTTTGTCATTTTCGTGCTCAGCCTGATAGGTTACAACAGAATATGTCCAAAGGCTCCAAGAAATCTCGGTGAAAGGCTCCAATTTGACGAAATAATCACAGAATTGACATTACAAGCAAATTCTAAGCATTTCTGTGCATTTGTCGCAAAATTCGGTACTTACCACTGAATTGCTTGATGCCCTTGGGCCTTTTTTTGCTCAGCCTGACAGGATACAACAAAATATGGCCAAGGGATGCAAGAGGAGTCGGTGAAAGCCTCGAATTTGGCCACATTTGGCCCAAATTTCGACGTTTTGTATGGAAATTGAGCCAAAAACGGGGTTTTGTCGCCGAATCCGGTACTTGCCAGCCTCTCTGTTGGTTGTCTTTGTCATTTTCGTGCTCAGCCTGATAGGTTACAACAGAATATGTCCAAAGGCTCCAAGAAATCTCGGTGAAAGGCTCCAATTTGACGAAATAATCACAGAATTGACATTACAAGCAAATTCTAAGCATTTCTGTGCATTTGTCGCAAAATTCGGTACTTACCACTGAATTGCTTGATGCCCTTGGGCCTTTTTTTGCTCAGCCTGACAGGATACAACAAAATATGGCCAAGGGATGCAAGAGGAGTCGGTGAAAGCCTCGAATTTGGCCACATTTGGCCCAAATTTCGACGTTTTGTATGGAAATTGAGCCAAAAACGGGGTTTTGTCGCCGAATCCGGTACTTGCCAGCCTCTCTGTTGGTTGTCTTTGTCATTTTCGTGCTCAGCCTGATAGGTTACAACAGAATATGTCCAAAGGCTCCAAGAAATCTCGGTGAAAGGCTCCAATTTGACGAAATAATCACAGAATTGACATTACAAGCAAATTCTAAGCATTTCTGTGCATTTGTCGCAAAATTCGGTACTTACCACTGAATTGCTTGATGCCCTTGGGCCTTTTTTTGCTCAGCCTGACAGGATACAACAAAATATGGCCAAGGGATGCAAGAGGAGTCGGTGAAAGCCTCGAATTTGGCCACATTTGGCCCAAATTTCGACGTTTTGTATGGAAATTGAGCCAAAAACGGGGTTTTGTCGCCGAATCCGGTACTTGCCAGCCTCTCTGTTGGTTGTCTTTGTCATTTTCGTGCTCAGCCTGATAGGTTACAACAGAATATGTCCAAAGGCTCCAAGAAATCTCGGTGAAAGGCTCCAATTTGACGAAATAATCACAGAATTGACATTACAAGCAAATTCTAAGCATTTCTGTGCATTTGTCGCAAAATTCGGTACTTACCACTGAATTGCTTGATGCCCTTGGGCCTTTTTTTGCTCAGCCTGACAGGATACAACAAAATATGGCCAAGGGATGCAAGAGGAGTCGGTGAAAGCCTCGAATTTGGCCACATTTGGCCCAAATTTCGACGTTTTGTATGGAAATTGAGCCAAAAACGGGGTTTTGTCGCCGAATCCGGTACTTGCCAGCCTCTCTGTTGGTTGTCTTTGTCATTTTCGTGCTCAGCCTGATAGGTTACAACAGAATATGTCCAAAGGCTCCAAGAAATCTCGGTGAAAGGCTCCAATTTGACGAAATAATCACAGAATTGACATTACAAGCAAATTCTAAGCATTTCTGTGCATTTGTCGCAAAATTCGGTACTTACCACTGAATTGCTTGATGCCCTTGGGCCTTTTTTTGCTCAGCCTGACAGGATACAACAAAATATGGCCAAGGGATGCAAGAGGAGTCGGTGAAAGCCTCGAATTTGGCCACATTTGGCCCAAATTTCGACGTTTTGTATGGAAATTGAGCCAAAAACGGGGTTTTGTCGCCGAATCCGGTACTTGCCAGCCTCTCTGTTGGTTGTCTTTGTCATTTTCGTGCTCAGCCTGATAGGTTACAACAGAATATGTCCAAAGGCTCCAAGAAATCTCGGTGAAAGGCTCCAATTTGACGAAATAATCACAGAATTGACATTACAAGCAAATTCTAAGCATTTCTGTGCATTTGTCGCAAAATTCGGTACTTACCACTGAATTGCTTGATGCCCTTGGGCCTTTTTTTGCTCAGCCTGACAGGATACAACAAAATATGGCCAAGGGATGCAAGAGGAGTCGGTGAAAGCCTCGAATTTGGCCACATTTGGCCCAAATTTCGACGTTTTGTATGGAAATTGAGCCAAAAACGGGGTTTTGTCGCCGAATCCGGTACTTGCCAGCCTCTCTGTTGGTTGTCTTTGTCATTTTCGTGCTCAGCCTGATAGGTTACAACAGAATATGTCCAAAGGCTCCAAGAAATCTCGGTGAAAGGCTCCAATTTGACGAAATAATCACAGAATTGACATTACAAGCAAATTCTAAGCATTTCTGTGCATTTGTCGCAAAATTCGGTACTTACCACTGAATTGCTTGATGCCCTTGGGCCTTTTTTTGCTCAGCCTGACAGGATACAACAAAATATGGCCAAGGGATGCAAGAGGAGTCGGTGAAAGCCTCGAATTTGGCCACATTTGGCCCAAATTTCGACGTTTTGTATGGAAATTGAGCCAAAAACGGGGTTTTGTCGCCGAATCCGGTACTTGCCAGCCTCTCTGTTGGTTGTCTTTGTCATTTTCGTGCTCAGCCTGATAGGTTACAACAGAATATGTCCAAAGGCTCCAAGAAATCTCGGTGAAAGGCTCCAATTTGACGAAATAATCACAGAATTGACATTACAAGCAAATTCTAAGCATTTCTGTGCATTTGTCGCAAAATTCGGTACTTACCACTGAATTGCTTGATGCCCTTGGGCCTTTTTTTGCTCAGCCTGACAGGATACAACAAAATATGGCCAAGGGATGCAAGAGGAGTCGGTGAAAGCCTCGAATTTGGCCACATTTGGCCCAAATTTCGACGTTTTGTATGGAAATTGAGCCAAAAACGGGGTTTTGTCGCCGAATCCGGTACTTGCCAGCCTCTCTGTTGGTTGTCTTTGTCATTTTCGTGCTCAGCCTGATAGGTTACAACAGAATATGTCCAAAGGCTCCAAGAAATCTCGGTGAAAGGCTCCAATTTGACGAAATAATCACAGAATTGACATTACAAGCAAATTCTAAGCATTTCTGTGCATTTGTCGCAAAATTCGGTACTTACCACTGAATTGCTTGATGCCCTTGGGCCTTTTTTTGCTCAGCCTGACAGGATACAACAAAATATGGCCAAGGGATGCAAGAGGAGTCGGTGAAAGCCTCGAATTTGGCCACATTTGGCCCAAATTTCGACGTTTTGTATGGAAATTGAGCCAAAAACGGGGTTTTGTCGCCGAATCCGGTACTTGCCAGCCTCTCTGTTGGTTGTCTTTGTCATTTTCGTGCTCAGCCTGATAGGTTACAACAGAATATGTCCAAAGGCTCCAAGAAATCTCGGTGAAAGGCTCCAATTTGACGAAATAATCACAGAATTGACATTACAAGCAAATTCTAAGCATTTCTGTGCATTTGTCGCAAAATTCGGTACTTACCACTGAATTGCTTGATGCCCTTGGGCCTTTTTTTGCTCAGCCTGACAGGATACAACAAAATATGGCCAAGGGATGCAAGAGGAGTCGGTGAAAGCCTCGAATTTGGCCACATTTGGCCCAAATTTCGACGTTTTGTATGGAAATTGAGCCAAAAACGGGGTTTTGTCGCCGAATCCGGTACTTGCCAGCCTCTCTGTTGGTTGTCTTTGTCATTTTCGTGCTCAGCCTGATAGGTTACAACAGAATATGTCCAAAGGCTCCAAGAAATCTCGGTGAAAGGCTCCAATTTGACGAAATAATCACAGAATTGACATTACAAGCAAATTCTAAGCATTTCTGTGCATTTGTCGCAAAATTCGGTACTTACCACTGAATTGCTTGATGCCCTTGGGCCTTTTTTTGCTCAGCCTGACAGGATACAACAAAATATGGCCAAGGGATGCAAGAGGAGTCGGTGAAAGCCTCGAATTTGGCCACATTTGGCCCAAATTTCGACGTTTTGTATGGAAATTGAGCCAAAAACGGGGTTTTGTCGCCGAATCCGGTACTTGCCAGCCTCTCTGTTGGTTGTCTTTGTCATTTTCGTGCTCAGCCTGATAGGTTACAACAGAATATGTCCAAAGGCTCCAAGAAATCTCGGTGAAAGGCTCCAATTTGACGAAATAATCACAGAATTGACATTACAAGCAAATTCTAAGCATTTCTGTGCATTTGTCGCAAAATTCGGTACTTACCACTGAATTGCTTGATGCCCTTGGGCCTTTTTTGCTCAGCCTGACAGGATACAACAAAATATGGCCAAGGGATGCAAGAGGAGTCGGTGAAGCCTCGAATTTGGCCACATTTGGCCCAAATTTCGACGTTTTGTATGGAAATTGAGCCAAAAACGGGGTTTTGTCGCCAAATCCGGTACTTGCCAGCCTCTCTGTTGGTTGTCTTTGTCATTTTCGTGCTCAGCCTGATAGGTTACAACAGAATATGTCCAAAGGCTCCAAGAAATCTCGGTGAAAGGCTCCAATTTGACGAAATAATCACAGAATTGACATTACAAGCAAATTCTAAGCATTTCTGTGCATTTGTCGCAAAATTCGGTACTTACCACTGAATTGCTTGATGCCCTTGGGCCTTTTTTTGCTCAGCCTGACAGGATACAACAAAATATGGCCAAGGGATGCAAGAGGGAGTCGGTGAAAAGCCTCGAATTTGGCCACATTTGGCCCAAATTTCGACGTTTTGTATGGAAATTGAGCCAAAAACGGGGTTTTTGTCGCCGAATCCGGTACTTGCCAGCCTCTCTGTTGGTTGTCTTTGTCATTTCGTGCTCAGCCTGATAGGTTACAACAGAATATGTCCAAAGGCTCCAAGAAATCTCGGTGAAAGGCTCCAATTTGACGAAATAATCACAGAATTGACATTACAAGCAAATTCTAAGCATTTCTGTGCATTTGTCGCAAAATTCGGTACTTACCACTGAATTGCTTGATGCCCTTGGGCCTTTTTTTGCTCAGCCTGACAGGATACAACAAAATATGGCCAAGGGATGCAAGAGGAGTCGGTGAAAGCCTCGAATTTGGCCACATTTGGCCCAAATTCGACGTTTTGTATGGAAATTGAGCCAAAAACGGGGTTTTTGTCGCCAAATCCGGTACTTGCCAGCCTCTCTGTTGGTTGTCTTTGTCATTTTCGTGCTCAGCCTGATAGGTTACAACAGAATATGTCCAAAGGCTCCAAGAAATCTCGGTGAAAGGCTCCAATTTGACGAAATAATCACAGAATTGACATTACAAGCAAATTCTAAGCATTTCTGTGCATTTGTCGCAAAATTCGGTACTTACCACTGAATTGCTTGATGCCCTTGGCCTTTTTTTGCTCAGCCTGACAGGATACAACAAAATATGGCCAAGGGATGCAAGAGGAGTCGGTGAAAGCCTCGAATTGGCCACATTTGGCCCAAATTTCGACGTTTTGTATGGAAATTGAGCCAAAAACGGGGTTTTGTCGCCGAAATCCGGTACTTGCCAGCCTCTCTGTTGGTTGTCTTTGTCATTTTCGTGCTCAGCCTGATAGGTTACAACAGAATATGTCCAAAGGCTCCAAGAAATCTCGGTGAAAGGCTCCAATTTGACGAAATAATCACAGAATTGACATTACAAGCAAATTCTAAGCATTTCTGTGCATTTGTCGCAAAATTCGGTACTTACCACTGAATTGCTTGATGCCCTTGGGCCTTTTTTTGCTCAGCCTGACAGGATACAACAAAATATGGCCAAGGGATGCAAGAGGAGTCGGTGAAAGCCTCGAATTTGGCCACATTTGGCCCAAATTTCGACGTTTTGTATGGAAATTGAGCCAAAAACGGGGTTTTGTCGCCGAATCCGGTACTTGCCAGCCTCTCTGTTGGTTGTCTTTGTCATTTTCGTGCTCAGCCTGATAGGTTACAACAGAATATGTCCAAAGGCTCCAAGAAATCTCGGTGAAAGGCTCCAATTTGACGAAATAATCACAGAATTGACATTACAAGCAAATTCTAAGCATTTCTGTGCATTTGTCGCAAAATTCGGTACTTACCACTGAATTGCTTGATGCCCTTGGGCCTTTTTTTGCTCAGCCTGACAGGATACAACAAAATATGGCCAAGGATGCAAGAGGAGTCGGTGAAAGCCTCGAATTTGGCCACATTTGGCCCAAATTTCGACGTTTTGTATGGAAATTGAGCCAAAAACGGGGTTTTGTCGCCAAATCCGGTACTTGCCAGCCTCTCTGTTGGTTGTCTTTGTCATTTTCGTGCTCAGCTGATAGGTTACAACAGAATATGTCCAAAGGCTCCAAGAAATCTCGGTGAAAGGCTCCAATTTGACGAAATAATCACAGAATTGACATTACAAGCAAATTCTAAGCATTTCTGTGCATTTGTCGCAAAATTCGGTACTTACCACTGAATTGCTTGATGCCCTTGGGCCTTTTTTTGCTCAGCCTGACAGGATACAACAAAATATGGCCAAGGGATGCAAGAGGAGTCGGTGAAAGCCTCGAATTTGGCCACATTTGGCCCAAATTTCGACGTTTTGTATGGAAATTGAGCCAAAAACGGGGTTTTGTCGCAATCCGGTACTTGCCAGCCTCTCTGTGGTTGTCTTTGTCATTTTCGTGCTCAGCCTGATAGGTTACAACAGAATATGTCCAAAGGCTCCAAGAAATCTCGGTGAAAGGCTCCAATTTGACGAAATAATCACAGGAATTGACATTACAAGCAAATTCTAAGCATTTCTGTGCATTTGTCGCAAAATTCGGTACTTACCACTGAATTGCTTGATGCCCTTGGGCCTTTTTTTGCTCAGCTGACAGGATACAACAAAATATGGCCAAGGGATGCAAGAGGAGTCGGTGGAAAGCTCGAATTTGGCCACATTTGGCCCAAATTTCGACGTTTTGTATGGAAATTGAGCCAAAAACGGGGTTTTGTCGCCGAATCCGGTACTTGCCAGCCTCTCTGTTGGTTGTCTTTGTCATTTTCGTGCTCAGCCTGATAGGTTACAACAGAATATGTCCAAAGGCTCCAAGAAATCTCGGTGAAAGGCTCCAATTTGACGAAATAATCACAGAATTGACATTACAAGCAAATTCTAAGCATTTCTGTGCATTTGTCGCAAAATTCGGTACTTACCACTGAATTGCTTGATGCCCTTGGGCCTTTTTTTGCTCAGCCTGACAGGATACAACAAAATATGGCCAAGGGATGCAAGAGGAGTCGGTGAAAGCCTCGAATTTGGCCACATTTGGCCCAAATTTCGACGTTTTGTATGGAAATTGAGCCAAAAACGGGGTTTTGTCGCCAAATCCGGTACTTGCCAGCCTCTCTGTTGGTTGTCTTTGTCATTTTCGTGCTCAGCCTGATAGGTTACAACAGAATATGTCCAAAGGCTCCAAGAAATCTCGGTGAAAGGCTCCAATTTGACGAAATAATCACAGAATTGACATTACAAGCAAATTCTAAGCATTTCTGTGCATTTGTCGCAAAATTCGGTACTTACCACTGAATTGCTTGATGCCCTTGGGCCTTTTTTGCTCAGCCTGACAGGATACAACAAAATATGGCCAAGGGATGCAAGAGGAGTCGGTGAAAGCCTCGAATTTGGCCACATTTGGCCCAAATTTCGACGTTTTGTATGGAAATTGAGCCAAAAACGGGGTTTTGTCGCCGAATCCGGTACTTGCCAGCCTCTCTGTTGGTTGTCTTTGTCATTTTCGTGCTCAGCCTGATAGGTTACAACAGAATATGTCCAAAGGCTCCAAGAAATCTCGGTGAAAGGCTCCAATTTGACGAAATAATCACAGAATTGACATTACAAGCAAATTCTAAGCATTTCTGTGCATTTGTCGCAAAATTCGGTACTTACCACTGAATTGCTTGATGCCCTTGGGCCTTTTTTTGCTCAGCCTGACAGGATACAACAAAATATGGCCAAGGGATGCAAGAGGAGTCGGTGAAAGCCTCGAATTTGGCCACATTTGGCCCAAATTTCGACGTTTTGTATGGAAATTGAGCCAAAAACGGGGTTTTGTCGCCGAATCCGGTACTTGCCAGCCTCTCTGTTGGTTGTCTTTGTCATTTTCGTGCTCAGCCTGATAGGTTACAACAGAATATGTCCAAAGGCTCCAAGAAATCTCGGTGAAAGGCTCCAATTTGACGAAATAATCACAGAATTGACATTACAAGCAAATTCTAAGCATTTCTGTGCATTTGTCGCAAAATTCGGTACTTACCACTGAATTGCTTGATGCCCTTGGGCCTTTTTTTGCTCAGCCTGACAGGATACAACAAAATATGGCCAAGGGATGCAAGAGGAGTCGGTGAAAAGCCTCGAATTTGGCCACATTTGGCCCAAATTTCGACGTTTTGTATGGAAATTGAGCCAAAAACGGGGTTTGTCGCCGAATCCGGTACTTGCCAGCCTCTCTGTTGGTTGTCTTTGTCATTTTCGTGCTCAGCCTGATAGGTTACAACAGAATATGTCCAAAGGCTCCAAGAAATCTCGGTGAAAGGCTCCAATTTGACGAAATAATCACAGAATTGACATTACAAGCAAATTCTAAGCATTTCTGTGCATTTGTCGCAAAATTCGGTACTTACCACTGAATTGCTTGATGCCCTTGGGCCTTTTTTTGCTCAGCCTGACAGGATACAACAAAATATGGCCAAGGGATGCAAGAGGAGTCGGTGAAAGCCTCGAATTTGGCCACATTTGGCCCAAATTTCGACGTTTTTGTATGGAAATTGAGCCAAAAACGGGGTTTTGTCGCCGAATCCGGTACTTGCCAGCCTCTCTGTTGGTTGTCTTTGTCATTTTCGTGCTCAGCCTGATAGGTTACAACAGAATATGTCCAAAGGCTCCAAGAAATCTCGGTGAAAGGCTCCAATTTGACGAAATAATCACAGAATTGACATTACAAGCAAATTCTAAGCATTTCTGTGCATTTGTCGCAAAATTCGGTACTTACCACTGAATTGCTTGATGCCCTTGGGCCTTTTTTTGCTCAGCCTGACAGGATACAACAAAATATGGCCAAGGGATGCAAGAGGAGTCGGTGAAAGCCTCGAATTTGGCCACATTTGGCCCAAATTTCGACGTTTTGTATGGAAATTGAGCCAAAACGGGGTTTTGTCGCCGAATCCGGTACTTGCCAGCCTCTCTGTTGGTTGTCTTTGTCATTTTCGTGCTCAGCCTGATAGGTTACAACAGAATATGTCCAAAGGCTCCAAGAAATCTCGGTGAAAGGCTCCAATTTGACGAAATAATCACAGATTGACATTACAAGCAAATTCTAAGCATTTCTGTGCATTTGTCGCAAAATTCGGTACTTACCACTGAATTGCTTGATGCCCTTGGGCCTTTTTTTTGCTCAGCCTGACAGGATACAACAAAATATGGCCAAGGGATGCAAGAGGAGTCGGTGAAAGCCTCGAATTTGGCCACATTTGGCCCAAATTTCGACGTTTTGTATGGAAATTGAGCCAAAAACGGGGTTTTGTCGCCGGATCCGGTACTTGCCAGCCTCTCTGTTGGTTGTCTTTGTCATTTTTCGTGCTCAGCCTGATAGGGTACAACAGAATATGTCCAAAGGCTCCAAGAAATCTCGTGAAAGGCTCCAATTTGACGAAATAATCACAGAATTGACATTACCAAGCAATTCTAAGCATTTCTGTGCATTTGTCGCAAATTCGGTACTTACCACTGAATTGCTTGATGCCCTTGGGCCTTTTTTTGTCAGCCTGACAGGATACAACAAAATATGGCCAAGGATGCAAGAGGAGTCGGTGAAAGCCTCGAATTTGGCCACATTTGCCCAAATTTCGACGTTTTGTATGGAAATTGAGCCAAAAACGGGTTTCTGTCGCCAAATCCGGTACTTGCCAGCCTCTCTGTTGGTTGTCTTTGTCATTTTCGTGCTCAGCCTGATAGGTTACAACAGAATATGTCCAAAGGCTCCAAGAAATCTCGGTGAAAGGCTCCAATTTGACGAAATAATCACAGAATTGACATTACAAGCAAATTCTAAGCATTTCTGTGCATTTGTCGCAAAATTCGGTACTTACCACTGAATTGCTTGATGCCCTTGGGCCTTTTTTTGCTCAGCCTGACAGGATACAACAAAATATGGCCAAGGGATGCAAGAGGAGTCGGTGAAAGCCTCGAATTTGGCCACATTGGCCCAAATTTCGACGTTTTGTATGGAAATTGGAGCCAAAAACGGGGTTTTGTCGCCAAATCCGGTACTTGCCAGCCTCTCTGTTGGTGTCTTTGTCATTTTCGTGCTCAGCCTGATAGGTTACACAGAATATGTCCAAAGGCTCCAAGAAATCTCGGTGAAAGGCTCCAATTTGACGAAATAATCACAGAATTGACATTACAAGCAAATTCTAAGCATTTCTGTGCATTTGTCGCAAAATTCGGTACTTACCACTGAATTGCTTGATGCCCTTGGGCCTTTTTTTGCTCAGCCTGACAGGATACAACAAAATATGGCCAAGGGATGCAAGAGGAGTCGGTGAAAGCCTCGAATTTGGCCACATTTGGCCCAAATTTCGACGTTTTGTATGGAAATTGAGCCAAAAACGGGGTTTTGTCGCCAAATCCGGTACTTGCCAGCCTCTCTGTTGGTTGTCTTTGTCATTTTCGTGCTCAGCCTGATAGGTTACAACAGAATATGTCCAAAGGCTCCAAGAAATCTCGGTGAAAGGCTCCAATTTGACGAAATAATCACAGAATTGACATTACAAGCAAATTCTAAGCATTTCTGTGCATTTGTCGCAAAATTCGGTACTTACCACTGAATTGCTTGATGCCCTTGGGCCTTTTTTTGCTCAGCCTGACAGGATACAACAAAATATGGCCAAGGGATGCAAGAGGAGTCGGTGAAAGCCTCGAATTTGGCCACATTTGGCCCAAATTTCGACGTTTTGTATGGAAATTGAGCCAAAAACGGGGTTTTGTCGCCAAATCCGGTACTTGCCAGCCTCTCTGTTGGTTGTCTTTGTCATTTTCGTGCTCAGCCTGATAGGTTACAACAGAATATGTCCAAAGGCTCCAAGAAATCTCGGTGAAAGGCTCCAATTTGACGAAATAATCACAGAATTGACATTACAAGCAAATTCTAAGCATTTCTGTGCATTTGTCGCAAAATTCGGTACTTACCACTGAATTGCTTGATGCCCTTGGGCCTTTTTTTGCTCAGCCTGACAGGATACAACAAAATATGGCCAAGGGATGCAAGAGGAGTCGGTGAAAGCCTCGAATTTGGCCACATTTGGCCCAAATTTCGACGTTTTGTATGGAAATTGAGCCAAAAACGGGGTTTTGTCGCCAAATCCGGTACTTGCCAGCCTCTCTGTTGGTTGTCTTTGTCATTTTCGTGCTCAGCCTGATAGGTTACAACAGAATATGTCCAAAGGCTCCAAGAAATCTCGGTGAAAGGCTCCAATTTGACGAAATAATCACAGAATTGACATTACAAGCAAATTCTAAGCATTTCTGTGCATTTGTCGCAAAATTCGGTACTTACCACTGAATTGCTTGATGCCCTTGGGCCTTTTTTTGCTCAGCCTGACAGGATACAACAAAATATGGCCAAGGGATGCAAGAGGAGTCGGTGAAAGCCTCGAATTTGGCCACATTTGGCCCAAATTTCGACGTTTTGTATGGAAATTGAGCCAAAAACGGGGTTTTGTCGCCAAATCCGGTACTTGCCAGCCTCTCTGTTGGTTGTCTTTGTCATTTTCGTGCTCAGCCTGATAGGTTACAACAGAATATGTCCAAAGGCTCCAAGAAATCTCGGTGAAAGGCTCCAATTTGACGAAATAATCACAGAATTGACATTACAAGCAAATTCTAAGCATTTCTGTGCATTTGTCGCAAAATTCGGTACTTACCACTGAATTGCTTGATGCCCTTGGGCCTTTTTTTGCTCAGCCTGACAGGATACAACAAAATATGGCCAAGGGATGCAAGAGGAGTCGGTGAAAGCCTCGAATTTGGCCACATTTGGCCCAAATTTCGACGTTTTGTATGGAAATTGAGCCAAAAACGGGGTTTTGTCGCCAAATCCGGTACTTGCCAGCCTCTCTGTTGGTTGTCTTTGTCATTTTCGTGCTCAGCCTGATAGGTTACAACAGAATATGTCCAAAGGCTCCAAGAAATCTCGGTGAAAGGCTCCAATTTGACGAAATAATCACAGAATTGACATTACAAGCAAATTCTAAGCATTTCTGTGCATTTGTCGCAAAATTCGGTACTTACCACTGAATTGCTTGATGCCCTTGGGCCTTTTTTTGCTCAGCCTGACAGGATACAACAAAATATGGCCAAGGGATGCAAGAGGAGTCGGTGAAAGCCTCGAATTTGGCCACATTTGGCCCAAATTTCGACGTTTTGTATGGAAATTGAGCCAAAAACGGGGTTTTGTCGCCAAATCCGGTACTTGCCAGCCTCTCTGTTGGTTGTCTTTGTCATTTTCGTGCTCAGCCTGATAGGTTACAACAGAATATGTCCAAAGGCTCCAAGAAATCTCGGTGAAAGGCTCCAATTTGACGAAATAATCACAGAATTGACATTACAAGCAAATTCTAAGCATTTCTGTGCATTTGTCGCAAAATTCGGTACTTACCACTGAATTGCTTGATGCCCTTGGGCCTTTTTTTGCTCAGCCTGACAGGATACAACAAAATATGGCCAAGGGATGCAAGAGGAGTCGGTGAAAGCCTCGAATTTGGCCACATTTGGCCCAAATTTCGACGTTTTGTATGGAAATTGAGCCAAAAACGGGGTTTTGTCGCCAAATCCGGTACTTGCCAGCCTCTCTGTTGGTTGTCTTTGTCATTTTCGTGCTCAGCCTGATAGGTTACAACAGAATATGTCCAAAGGCTCCAAGAAATCTCGGTGAAAGGCTCCAATTTGACGAAATAATCACAGAATTGACATTACAAGCAAATTCTAAGCATTTCTGTGCATTTGTCGCAAAATTCGGTACTTACCACTGAATTGCTTGATGCCCTTGGGCCTTTTTTTGCTCAGCCTGACAGGATACAACAAAATATGGCCAAGGGATGCAAGAGGAGTCGGTGAAAGCCTCGAATTTGGCCACATTTGGCCCAAATTTCGACGTTTTGTATGGAAATTGAGCCAAAAACGGGGTTTTGTCGCCAAATCCGGTACTTGCCAGCCTCTCTGTTGGTTGTCTTTGTCATTTTCGTGCTCAGCCTGATAGGTTACAACAGAATATGTCCAAAGGCTCCAAGAAATCTCGGTGAAAGGCTCCAATTTGACGAAATAATCACAGAATTGACATTACAAGCAAATTCTAAGCATTTCTGTGCATTTGTCGCAAAATTCGGTACTTACCACTGAATTGCTTGATGCCCTTGGGCCTTTTTTTGCTCAGCCTGACAGGATACAACAAAATATGGCCAAGGGATGCAAGAGGAGTCGGTGAAAGCCTCGAATTTGGCCACATTTGGCCCAAATTTCGACGTTTTGTATGGAAATTGAGCCAAAAACGGGGTTTTGTCGCCAAATCCGGTACTTGCCAGCCTCTCTGTTGGTTGTCTTTGTCATTTTCGTGCTCAGCCTGATAGGTTACAACAGAATATGTCCAAAGGCTCCAAGAAATCTCGGTGAAAGGCTCCAATTTGACGAAATAATCACAGAATTGACATTACAAGCAAATTCTAAGCATTTCTGTGCATTTGTCGCAAAATTCGGTACTTACCACTGAATTGCTTGATGCCCTTGGGCCTTTTTTGCTCAGCCTGACAGGATACAACAAAAATATGGCCAAGGGATGCAAGAGGAGTCGGTGAAAGCCTCGAATTTGGCCACATTTGGCCCAAATTTCGACGTTTTGTATGGAAATTGAGCCAAAAACGGGGTTTTGTCGCCAAATCCGGTACTTGCCAGCCTCTCTGTTGGTTGTCTTTGTCATTTTCGTGCTCAGCCTGATAGGTTACAACAGAATATGTCCAAAGGCTCCAAGAAATCTCGGTGAAAGGCTCCAATTTGACGAAATAATCACAGAATTGACATTACAAGCAAATTCTAAGCATTTCTGTGCATTTGTCGCAAAATTCGGTACTTACCACTGAATTGCTTGATGCCCTTGGGCCTTTTTTTGCTCAGCCTGACAGGATACAACAAAATATGGCCAAGGGATGCAAGAGGAGTCGGTGAAAGCCTCGAATTTGGCCACATTTGGCCCAAATTTCGACGTTTTGTATGGAAATTGAGCCAAAAACGGGGTTTTGTCGCCAAATCCGGTACTTGCCAGCCTCTCTGTTGGTTGTCTTTGTCATTTTCGTGCTCAGCCTGATAGGTTACAACAGAATATGTCCAAAGGCTCCAAGAAATCTCGGTGAAAGGCTCCAATTTGACGAAATAATCACAGAATTGACATTACAAGCAAATTCTAAGCATTTCTGTGCATTTGTCGCAAAATTCGGTACTTACCACTGAATTGCTTGATGCCCTTGGGCCTTTTTTTGCTCAGCCTGACAGGATACAACAAAATATGGCCAAGGGATGCAAGAGGAGTCGGTGAAAGCCTCGAATTTGGCCACATTTGGCCCAAATTTCGACGTTTTGTATGGAAATTGAGCCAAAAACGGGGTTTTGTCGCCAAATCCGGTACTTGCCAGCCTCTCTGTTGGTTGTCTTTGTCATTTTCGTGCTCAGCCTGATAGGTTACAACAGAATATGTCCAAAGGCTCCAAGAAATCTCGGTGAAAGGCTCCAATTTGACGAAATAATCACAGAATTGACATTACAAGCAAATTCTAAGCATTTCTGTGCATTTGTCGCAAAATTCGGTACTTACCACTGAATTGCTTGATGCCCTTGGGCCTTTTTTTGCTCAGCCTGACAGGATACAACAAAATATGGCCAAGGGATGCAAGAGGAGTCGGTGAAAGCCTCGAATTTGGCCACATTTGGCCCAAATTTCGACGTTTTGTATGGAAATTGAGCCAAAAACGGGGTTTTGTCGCCAAATCCGGTACTTGCCAGCCTCTCTGTTGGTTGTCTTTGTCATTTTCGTGCTCAGCCTGATAGGTTACAACAGAATATGTCCAAAGGCTCCAAGAAATCTCGGTGAAAGGCTCCAATTTGACGAAATAATCACAGAATTGACATTACAAGCAAATTCTAAGCATTTCTGTGCATTTGTCGCAAAATTCGGTACTTACCACTGAATTGCTTGATGCCCTTGGGCCTTTTTTTGCTCAGCCTGACAGGATACAACAAAATATGGCCAAGGGATGCAAGAGGAGTCGGTGAAAGCCTCGAATTTGGCCACATTTGGCCCAAATTTCGACGTTTTGTATGGAAATTGAGCCAAAAACGGGGTTTTGTCGCCAAATCCGGTACTTGCCAGCCTCTCTGTTGGTTGTCTTTGTCATTTTCGTGCTCAGCCTGATAGGTTACAACAGAATATGTCCAAAGGCTCCAAGAAATCTCGGTGAAAGGCTCCAATTTGACGAAATAATCACAGAATTGACATTACAAGCAAATTCTAAGCATTTCTGTGCATTTGTCGCAAAATTCGGTACTTACCACTGAATTGCTTGATGCCCTTGGGCCTTTTTTTGCTCAGCCTGACAGGATACAACAAAATATGGCCAAGGGATGCAAGAGGAGTCGGTGAAAGCCTCGAATTTGGCCACATTTGGCCCAAATTTCGACGTTTTGTATGGAAATTGAGCCAAAAACGGGGTTTTGTCGCCAAATCCGGTACTTGCCAGCCTCTCTGTTGGTTGTCTTTGTCATTTTCGTGCTCAGCCTGATAGGTTACAACAGAATATGTCCAAAGGCTCCAAGAAATCTCGGTGAAAGGCTCCAATTTGACGAAATAATCACAGAATTGACATTACAAGCAAATTCTAAGCATTTCTGTGCATTTGTCGCAAAATTCGGTACTTACCACTGAATTGCTTGATGCCCTTGGGCCTTTTTTTGCTCAGCCTGACAGGATACAACAAAATATGGCCAAGGGATGCAAGAGGAGTCGGTGAAAGCCTCGAATTTGGCCACATTTGGCCCAAATTTCGACGTTTTGTATGGAAATTGAGCCAAAAACGGGGTTTTGTCGCCAAATCCGGTACTTGCCAGCCTCTCTGTTGGTTGTCTTTGTCATTTTCGTGCTCAGCCTGATAGGTTACAACAGAATATGTCCAAAGGCTCCAAGAAATCTCGGTGAAAGGCTCCAATTTGACGAAATAATCACAGAATTGACATTACAAGCAAATTCTAAGCATTTCTGTGCATTTGTCGCAAAATTCGGTACTTACCACTGAATTGCTTGATGCCCTTGGGCCTTTTTTTGCTCAGCCTGACAGGATACAACAAAATATGGCCAAGGGATGCAAGAGGAGTCGGTGAAAGCCTCGAATTTGGCCACATTTGGCCCAAATTTCGACGTTTTGTATGGAAATTGAGCCAAAAACGGGGTTTTGTCGCCAAATCCGGTACTTGCCAGCCTCTCTGTTGGTTGTCTTTGTCATTTTCGTGCTCAGCCTGATAGGTTACAACAGAATATGTCCAAAGGCTCCAAGAAATCTCGGTGAAAGGCTCCAATTTGACGAAATAATCACAGAATTGACATTACAAGCAAATTCTAAGCATTTCTGTGCATTTGTCGCAAAATTCGGTACTTACCACTGAATTGCTTGATGCCCTTGGGCCTTTTTTTGCTCAGCCTGACAGGATACAACAAAATATGGCCAAGGGATGCAAGAGGAGTCGGTGAAAGCCTCGAATTTGGCCACATTTGGCCCAAATTTCGACGTTTTGTATGGAAATTGAGCCAAAAACGGGGTTTTGTCGCCAAATCCGGTACTTGCCAGCCTCTCTGTTGGTTGTCTTTGTCATTTTCGTGCTCAGCCTGATAGGTTACAACAGAATATGTCCAAAGGCTCCAAGAAATCTCGGTGAAAGGCTCCAATTTGACGAAATAATCACAGAATTGACATTACAAGCAAATTCTAAGCATTTCTGTGCATTTGTCGCAAAATTCGGTACTTACCACTGAATTGCTTGATGCCCTTGGGCCTTTTTTTGCTCAGCCTGACAGGATACAACAAAATATGGCCAAGGGATGCAAGAGGAGTCGGTGAAAGCCTCGAATTTGGCCACATTTGGCCCAAATTTCGACGTTTTGTATGGAAATTGAGCCAAAAACGGGGTTTTGTCGCCAAATCCGGTACTTGCCAGCCTCTCTGTTGGTTGTCTTTGTCATTTTCGTGCTCAGCCTGATAGGTTACAACAGAATATGTCCAAAGGCTCCAAGAAATCTCGGTGAAAGGCTCCAATTTGACGAAATAATCACAGAATTGACATTACAAGCAAATTCTAAGCATTTCTGTGCATTTGTCGCAAAATTCGGTACTTACCACTGAATTGCTTGATGCCCTTGGGCCTTTTTTTGCTCAGCCTGACAGGATACAACAAAATATGGCCAAGGGATGCAAGAGGAGTCGGTGAAAGCCTCGAATTTGGCCACATTTGGCCCAAATTTCGACGTTTTGTATGGAAATTGAGCCAAAAACGGGGTTTTGTCGCCAAATCCGGTACTTGCCAGCCTCTCTGTTGGTTGTCTTTGTCATTTTCGTGCTCAGCCTGATAGGTTACAACAGAATATGTCCAAAGGCTCCAAGAAATCTCGGTGAAAGGCTCCAATTTGACGAAATAATCACAGAATTGACATTACAAGCAAATTCTAAGCATTTCTGTGCATTTGTCGCAAAATTCGGTACTTACCACTGAATTGCTTGATGCCCTTGGGCCTTTTTTTGCTCAGCCTGACAGGATACAACAAAATATGGCCAAGGGATGCAAGAGGAGTCGGTGAAAGCCTCGAATTTGGCCACATTTGGCCCAAATTTCGACGTTTTGTATGGAAATTGAGCCAAAAACGGGGTTTTGTCGCCAAATCCGGTACTTGCCAGCCTCTCTGTTGGTTGTCTTTGTCATTTTCGTGCTCAGCCTGATAGGTTACAACAGAATATGTCCAAAGGCTCCAAGAAATCTCGGTGAAAGGCTCCAATTTGACGAAATAATCACAGAATTGACATTACAAGCAAATTCTAAGCATTTCTGTGCATTTGTCGCAAAATTCGGTACTTACCACTGAATTGCTTGATGCCCTTGGGCCTTTTTTTGCTCAGCCTGACAGGATACAACAAAATATGGCCAAGGGATGCAAGAGGAGTCGGTGAAAGCCTCGAATTTGGCCACATTTGGCCCAAATTTCGACGTTTTGTATGGAAATTGAGCCAAAAACGGGGTTTTGTCGCCAAATCCGGTACTTGCCAGCCTCTCTGTTGGTTGTCTTTGTCATTTTCGTGCTCAGCCTGATAGGTTACAACAGAATATGTCCAAAGGCTCCAAGAAATCTCGGTGAAAGGCTCCAATTTGACGAAATAATCACAGAATTGACATTACAAGCAAATTCTAAGCATTTCTGTGCATTTGTCGCAAAATTCGGTACTTACCACTGAATTGCTTGATGCCCTTGGGCCTTTTTTTGCTCAGCCTGACAGGATACAACAAAATATGGCCAAGGGATGCAAGAGGAGTCGGTGAAAGCCTCGAATTTGGCCACATTTGGCCCAAATTTCGACGTTTTGTATGGAAATTGAGCCAAAAACGGGGTTTTGTCGCCAAATCCGGTACTTGCCAGCCTCTCTGTTGGTTGTCTTTGTCATTTTCGTGCTCAGCCTGATAGGTTACAACAGAATATGTCCAAAGGCTCCAAGAAATCTCGGTGAAAGGCTCCAATTTGACGAAATAATCACAGAATTGACATTACAAGCAAATTCTAAGCATTTCTGTGCATTTGTCGCAAAATTCGGTACTTACCACTGAATTGCTTGATGCCCTTGGGCCTTTTTTTGCTCAGCCTGACAGGATACAACAAAATATGGCCAAGGGATGCAAGAGGAGTCGGTGAAAGCCTCGAATTTGGCCACATTTGGCCCAAATTTCGACGTTTTGTATGGAAATTGAGCCAAAAACGGGGTTTTGTCGCCAAATCCGGTACTTGCCAGCCTCTCTGTTGGTTGTCTTTGTCATTTTCGTGCTCAGCCTGATAGGTTACAACAGAATATGTCCAAAGGCTCCAAGAAATCTCGGTGAAAGGCTCCAATTTGACGAAATAATCACAGAATTGACATTACAAGCAAATTCTAAGCATTTCTGTGCATTTGTCGCAAAATTCGGTACTTACCACTGAATTGCTTGATGCCCTTGGGCCTTTTTTTGCTCAGCCTGACAGGATACAACAAAATATGGCCAAGGGATGCAAGAGGAGTCGGTGAAAGCCTCGAATTTGGCCACATTTGGCCCAAATTTCGACGTTTTGTATGGAAATTGAGCCAAAAACGGGGTTTTGTCGCCAAATCCGGTACTTGCCAGCCTCTCTGTTGGTTGTCTTTGTCATTTTCGTGCTCAGCCTGATAGGTTACAACAGAATATGTCCAAAGGCTCCAAGAAATCTCGGTGAAAGGCTCCAATTTGACGAAATAATCACAGAATTGACATTACAAGCAAATTCTAAGCATTTCTGTGCATTTGTCGCAAAATTCGGTACTTACCACTGAATTGCTTGATGCCCTTGGGCCTTTTTTTGCTCAGCCTGACAGGATACAACAAAATATGGCCAAGGGATGCAAGAGGAGTCGGTGAAAGCCTCGAATTTGGCCACATTTGGCCCAAATTTCGACGTTTTGTATGGAAATTGAGCCAAAAACGGGGTTTTGTCGCCAAATCCGGTACTTGCCAGCCTCTCTGTTGGTTGTCTTTGTCATTTTCGTGCTCAGCCTGATAGGTTACAACAGAATATGTCCAAAGGCTCCAAGAAATCTCGGTGAAAGGCTCCAATTTGACGAAATAATCACAGAATTGACATTACAAGCAAATTCTAAGCATTTCTGTGCATTTGTCGCAAAATTCGGTACTTACCACTGAATTGCTTGATGCCCTTGGGCCTTTTTTTGCTCAGCCTGACAGGATACAACAAAATATGGCCAAGGGATGCAAGAGGAGTCGGTGAAAGCCTCGAATTTGGCCACATTTGGCCCAAATTTCGACGTTTTGTATGGAAATTGAGCCAAAAACGGGGTTTTGTCGCCAAATCCGGTACTTGCCAGCCTCTCTGTTGGTTGTCTTTGTCATTTTCGTGCTCAGCCTGATAGGTTACAACAGAATATGTCCAAAGGCTCCAAGAAATCTCGGTGAAAGGCTCCAATTTGACGAAATAATCACAGAATTGACATTACAAGCAAATTCTAAGCATTTCTGTGCATTTGTCGCAAAATTCGGTACTTACCACTGAATTGCTTGATGCCCTTGGGCCTTTTTTTGCTCAGCCTGACAGGATACAACAAAATATGGCCAAGGGATGCAAGAGGAGTCGGTGAAAGCCTCGAATTTGGCCACATTTGGCCCAAATTTCGACGTTTTGTATGGAAATTGAGCCAAAAACGGGGTTTTGTCGCCAAATCCGGTACTTGCCAGCCTCTCTGTTGGTTGTCTTTGTCATTTTCGTGCTCAGCCTGATAGGTTACAACAGAATATGTCCAAAGGCTCCAAGAAATCTCGGTGAAAGGCTCCAATTTGACGAAATAATCACAGAATTGACATTACAAGCAAATTCTAAGCATTTCTGTGCATTTGTCGCAAAATTCGGTACTTACCACTGAATTGCTTGATGCCCTTGGGCCTTTTTTTGCTCAGCCTGACAGGATACAACAAAATATGGCCAAGGGATGCAAGAGGAGTCGGTGAAAGCCTCGAATTTGGCCACATTTGGCCCAAATTTCGACGTTTTGTATGGAAATTGAGCCAAAAACGGGGTTTTGTCGCCAAATCCGGTACTTGCCAGCCTCTCTGTTGGTTGTCTTTGTCATTTTCGTGCTCAGCCTGATAGGTTACAACAGAATATGTCCAAAGGCTCCAAGAAATCTCGGTGAAAGGCTCCAATTTGACGAAATAATCACAGAATTGACATTACAAGCAAATTCTAAGCATTTCTGTGCATTTGTCGCAAAATTCGGTACTTACCACTGAATTGCTTGATGCCCTTGGGCCTTTTTTTGCTCAGCCTGACAGGATACAACAAAATATGGCCAAGGGATGCAAGAGGAGTCGGTGAAAGCCTCGAATTTGGCCACATTTGGCCCAAATTTCGACGTTTTGTATGGAAATTGAGCCAAAAACGGGGTTTTGTCGCCAAATCCGGTACTTGCCAGCCTCTCTGTTGGTTGTCTTTGTCATTTTCGTGCTCAGCCTGATAGGTTACAACAGAATATGTCCAAAGGCTCCAAGAAATCTCGGTGAAAGGCTCCAATTTGACGAAATAATCACAGAATTGACATTACAAGCAAATTCTAAGCATTTCTGTGCATTTGTCGCAAAATTCGGTACTTACCACTGAATTGCTTGATGCCCTTGGGCCTTTTTTTGCTCAGCCTGACAGGATACAACAAAATATGGCCAAGGGATGCAAGAGGAGTCGGTGAAAGCCTCGAATTTGGCCACATTTGGCCCAAATTTCGACGTTTTGTATGGAAATTGAGCCAAAAACGGGGTTTTGTCGCCAAATCCGGTACTTGCCAGCCTCTCTGTTGGTTGTCTTTGTCATTTTCGTGCTCAGCCTGATAGGTTACAACAGAATATGTCCAAAGGCTCCAAGAAATCTCGGTGAAAGGCTCCAATTTGACGAAATAATCACAGAATTGACATTACAAGCAAATTCTAAGCATTTCTGTGCATTTGTCGCAAAATTCGGTACTTACCACTGAATTGCTTGATGCCCTTGGGCCTTTTTTTGCTCAGCCTGACAGGATACAACAAAATATGGCCAAGGGATGCAAGAGGAGTCGGTGAAAGCCTCGAATTTGGCCACATTTGGCCCAAATTTCGACGTTTTGTATGGAAATTGAGCCAAAAACGGGGTTTTGTCGCCAAATCCGGTACTTGCCAGCCTCTCTGTTGGTTGTCTTTGTCATTTTCGTGCTCAGCCTGATAGGTTACAACAGAATATGTCCAAAGGCTCCAAGAAATCTCGGTGAAAGGCTCCAATTTGACGAAATAATCACAGAATTGACATTACAAGCAAATTCTAAGCATTTCTGTGCATTTGTCGCAAAATTCGGTACTTACCACTGAATTGCTTGATGCCCTTGGGCCTTTTTTTGCTCAGCCTGACAGGATACAACAAAATATGGCCAAGGGATGCAAGAGGAGTCGGTGAAAGCCTCGAATTTGGCCACATTTGGCCCAAATTTCGACGTTTTGTATGGAAATTGAGCCAAAAACGGGGTTTTGTCGCCAAATCCGGTACTTGCCAGCCTCTCTGTTGGTTGTCTTTGTCATTTTCGTGCTCAGCCTGATAGGTTACAACAGAATATGTCCAAAGGCTCCAAGAAATCTCGGTGAAAGGCTCCAATTTGACGAAATAATCACAGAATTGACATTACAAGCAAATTCTAAGCATTTCTGTGCATTTGTCGCAAAATTCGGTACTTACCACTGAATTGCTTGATGCCCTTGGGCCTTTTTTTGCTCAGCCTGACAGGATACAACAAAATATGGCCAAGGGATGCAAGAGGAGTCGGTGAAAGCCTCGAATTTGGCCACATTTGGCCCAAATTTCGACGTTTTGTATGGAAATTGAGCCAAAAACGGGGTTTTGTCGCCAAATCCGGTACTTGCCAGCCTCTCTGTTGGTTGTCTTTGTCATTTTCGTGCTCAGCCTGATAGGTTACAACAGAATATGTCCAAAGGCTCCAAGAAATCTCGGTGAAAGGCTCCAATTTGACGAAATAATCACAGAATTGACATTACAAGCAAATTCTAAGCATTTCTGTGCATTTGTCGCAAAATTCGGTACTTACCACTGAATTGCTTGATGCCCTTGGGCCTTTTTTTGCTCAGCCTGACAGGATACAACAAAATATGGCCAAGGGATGCAAGAGGAGTCGGTGAAAGCCTCGAATTTGGCCACATTTGGCCCAAATTTCGACGTTTTGTATGGAAATTGAGCCAAAAACGGGGTTTTGTCGCCAAATCCGGTACTTGCCAGCCTCTCTGTTGGTTGTCTTTGTCATTTTCGTGCTCAGCCTGATAGGTTACAACAGAATATGTCCAAAGGCTCCAAGAAATCTCGGTGAAAGGCTCCAATTTGACGAAATAATCACAGAATTGACATTACAAGCAAATTCTAAGCATTTCTGTGCATTTGTCGCAAAATTCGGTACTTACCACTGAATTGCTTGATGCCCTTGGGCCTTTTTTTGCTCAGCCTGACAGGATACAACAAAATATGGCCAAGGGATGCAAGAGGAGTCGGTGAAAGCCTCGAATTTGGCCACATTTGGCCCAAATTTCGACGTTTTGTATGGAAATTGAGCCAAAAACGGGGTTTTGTCGCCAAATCCGGTACTTGCCAGCCTCTCTGTTGGTTGTCTTTGTCATTTTCGTGCTCAGCCTGATAGGTTACAACAGAATATGTCCAAAGGCTCCAAGAAATCTCGGTGAAAGGCTCCAATTTGACGAAATAATCACAGAATTGACATTACAAGCAAATTCTAAGCATTTCTGTGCATTTGTCGCAAAATTCGGTACTTACCACTGAATTGCTTGATGCCCTTGGGCCTTTTTTTGCTCAGCCTGACAGGATACAACAAAATATGGCCAAGGGATGCAAGAGGAGTCGGTGAAAGCCTCGAATTTGGCCACATTTGGCCCAAATTTCGACGTTTTGTATGGAAATTGAGCCAAAAACGGGGTTTTGTCGCCAAATCCGGTACTTGCCAGCCTCTCTGTTGGTTGTCTTTGTCATTTTCGTGCTCAGCCTGATAGGTTACAACAGAATATGTCCAAAGGCTCCAAGAAATCTCGGTGAAAGGCTCCAATTTGACGAAATAATCACAGAATTGACATTACAAGCAAATTCTAAGCATTTCTGTGCATTTGTCGCAAAATTCGGTACTTACCACTGAATTGCTTGATGCCCTTGGGCCTTTTTTTGCTCAGCCTGACAGGATACAACAAAATATGGCCAAGGGATGCAAGAGGAGTCGGTGAAAGCCTCGAATTTGGCCACATTTGGCCCAAATTTCGACGTTTTGTATGGAAATTGAGCCAAAAACGGGGTTTTGTCGCCAAATCCGGTACTTGCCAGCCTCTCTGTTGGTTGTCTTTGTCATTTTCGTGCTCAGCCTGATAGGTTACAACAGAATATGTCCAAAGGCTCCAAGAAATCTCGGTGAAAGGCTCCAATTTGACGAAATAATCACAGAATTGACATTACAAGCAAATTCTAAGCATTTCTGTGCATTTGTCGCAAAATTCGGTACTTACCACTGAATTGCTTGATGCCCTTGGGCCTTTTTTTGCTCAGCCTGACAGGATACAACAAAATATGGCCAAGGGATGCAAGAGGAGTCGGTGAAAGCCTCGAATTTGGCCACATTTGGCCCAAATTTCGACGTTTTGTATGGAAATTGAGCCAAAAACGGGGTTTTGTCGCCAAATCCGGTACTTGCCAGCCTCTCTGTTGGTTGTCTTTGTCATTTTCGTGCTCAGCCTGATAGGTTACAACAGAATATGTCCAAAGGCTCCAAGAAATCTCGGTGAAAGGCTCCAATTTGACGAAATAATCACAGAATTGACATTACAAGCAAATTCTAAGCATTTCTGTGCATTTGTCGCAAAATTCGGTACTTACCACTGAATTGCTTGATGCCCTTGGGCCTTTTTTTGCTCAGCCTGACAGGATACAACAAAATATGGCCAAGGGATGCAAGAGGAGTCGGTGAAAGCCTCGAATTTGGCCACATTTGGCCCAAATTTCGACGTTTTGTATGGAAATTGAGCCAAAAACGGGGTTTTGTCGCCAAATCCGGTACTTGCCAGCCTCTCTGTTGGTTGTCTTTGTCATTTTCGTGCTCAGCCTGATAGGTTACAACAGAATATGTCCAAAGGCTCCAAGAAATCTCGGTGAAAGGCTCCAATTTGACGAAATAATCACAGAATTGACATTACAAGCAAATTCTAAGCATTTCTGTGCATTTGTCGCAAAATTCGGTACTTACCACTGAATTGCTTGATGCCCTTGGGCCTTTTTTTGCTCAGCCTGACAGGATACAACAAAATATGGCCAAGGGATGCAAGAGGAGTCGGTGAAAGCCTCGAATTTGGCCACATTTGGCCCAAATTTCGACGTTTTGTATGGAAATTGAGCCAAAAACGGGGTTTTGTCGCCAAATCCGGTACTTGCCAGCCTCTCTGTTGGTTGTCTTTGTCATTTTCGTGCTCAGCCTGATAGGTTACAACAGAATATGTCCAAAGGCTCCAAGAAATCTCGGTGAAAGGCTCCAATTTGACGAAATAATCACAGAATTGACATTACAAGCAAATTCTAAGCATTTCTGTGCATTTGTCGCAAAATTCGGTACTTACCACTGAATTGCTTGATGCCCTTGGGCCTTTTTTTGCTCAGCCTGACAGGATACAACAAAATATGGCCAAGGGATGCAAGAGGAGTCGGTGAAAGCCTCGAATTTGGCCACATTTGGCCCAAATTTCGACGTTTTGTATGGAAATTGAGCCAAAAACGGGGTTTTGTCGCCAAATCCGGTACTTGCCAGCCTCTCTGTTGGTTGTCTTTGTCATTTTCGTGCTCAGCCTGATAGGTTACAACAGAATATGTCCAAAGGCTCCAAGAAATCTCGGTGAAAGGCTCCAATTTGACGAAATAATCACAGAATTGACATTACAAGCAAATTCTAAGCATTTCTGTGCATTTGTCGCAAAATTCGGTACTTACCACTGAATTGCTTGATGCCCTTGGGCCTTTTTTTGCTCAGCCTGACAGGATACAACAAAATATGGCCAAGGGATGCAAGAGGAGTCGGTGAAAGCCTCGAATTTGGCCACATTTGGCCCAAATTTCGACGTTTCGTATGGAAATTGAGCCAAAAACGGGGTTTTGTCGCCAAATCCGGTACTTGCCAGCCTCTCTGTTGGTTGTCTTTGTCATTTTCGTGCTCAGCCTGATAGGTTACAACAGAATATGTCCAAAGGCTCCAAGAAATCTCGGTGAAAGGCTCCAATTTGACGAAATAATCACAGAATTGACATTACAAGCAAATTCTAAGCATTTCTGTGCATTTGTCGCAAAATTCGGTACTTACCACTGAATTGCTTGATGCCCTTGGGCCTTTTTTTGCTCAGCCTGACAGGATACAACAAAATATGGCCAAGGGATGCAAGAGGAGTCGGTGAAAGCCTCGAATTTGGCCACATTTGGCCCAAATTTCGACGTTTCGTATGGAAATTGAGCCAAAAACGGGGTTTTGTCGCCAAATCCGGTACTTGCCAGCCTCTCTGTTGGTTGTCTTTGTCATTTTCGTGCTCAGCCTGATAGGTTACAACAGAATATGTCCAAAGGCTCCAAGAAATCTCGGTGAAAGGCTCCAATTTGACGAAATAATCACAGAATTGACATTACAAGCAAATTCTAAGCATTTCTGTGCATTTGTCGCAAAATTCGGTACTTACCACTGAATTGCTTGATGCCCTTGGGCCTTTTTTTGCTCAGCCTGACAGGATACAACAAAATATGGCCAAGGGATGCAAGAGGAGTCGGTGAAAGCCTCGAATTTGGCCACATTTGGCCCAAATTTCGACGTTTTGTATGGAAATTGAGCCAAAAACGGGGTTTTGTCGCCAAATCCGGTACTTGCCAGCCTCTCTGTTGGTTGTCTTTGTCATTTTCGTGCTCAGCCTGATAGGTTACAACAGAATATGTCCAAAGGCTCCAAGAAATCTCGGTGAAAGGCTCCAATTTGACGAAATAATCACAGAATTGACATTACAAGCAAATTCTAAGCATTTCTGTGCATTTGTCGCAAAATTCGGTACTTACCACTGAATTGCTTGATGCCCTTGGGCCTTTTTTTGCTCAGCCTGACAGGATACAACAAAATATGGCCAAGGGATGCAAGAGGAGTCGGTGAAAGCCTCGAATTTGGCCACATTTGGCCCAAATTTCGACGTTTTGTATGGAAATTGAGCCAAAAACGGGGTTTTGTCGCCAAATCCGGTACTTGCCAGCCTCTCTGTTGGTTGTCTTTGTCATTTTCGTGCTCAGCCTGATAGGTTACAACAGAATATGTCCAAAGGCTCCAAGAAATCTCGGTGAAAGGCTCCAATTTGACGAAATAATCACAGAATTGACATTACAAGCAAATTCTAAGCATTTCTGTGCATTTGTCGCAAAATTCGGTACTTACCACTGAATTGCTTGATGCCCTTGGGCCTTTTTTTGCTCAGCCTGACAGGATACAACAAAATATGGCCAAGGGATGCAAGAGGAGTCGGTGAAAGCCTCGAATTTGGCCACATTTGGCCCAAATTTCGACGTTTTGTATGGAAATTGAGCCAAAAACGGGGTTTTGTCGCCAAATCCGGTACTTGCCAGCCTCTCTGTTGGTTGTCTTTGTCATTTTCGTGCTCAGCCTGATAGGTTACAACAGAATATGTCCAAAGGCTCCAAGAAATCTCGGTGAAAGGCTCCAATTTGACGAAATAATCACAGAATTGACATTACAAGCAAATTCTAAGCATTTCTGTGCATTTGTCGCAAAATTCGGTACTTACCACTGAATTGCTTGATGCCCTTGGGCCTTTTTTTGCTCAGCCTGACAGGATACAACAAAATATGGCCAAGGGATGCAAGAGGAGTCGGTGAAAGCCTCGAATTTGGCCACATTTGGCCCAAATTTCGACGTTTTGTATGGAAATTGAGCCAAAAACGGGGTTTTGTCGCCAAATCCGGTACTTGCCAGCCTCTCTGTTGGTTGTCTTTGTCATTTTCGTGCTCAGCCTGATAGGTTACAACAGAATATGTCCAAAGGCTCCAAGAAATCTCGGTGAAAGGCTCCAATTTGACGAAATAATCACAGAATTGACATTACAAGCAAATTCTAAGCATTTCTGTGCATTTGTCGCAAAATTCGGTACTTACCACTGAATTGCTTGATGCCCTTGGGCCTTTTTTTGCTCAGCCTGACAGGATACAACAAAATATGGCCAAGGGATGCAAGAGGAGTCGGTGAAAGCCTCGAATTTGGCCACATTTGGCCCAAATTTCGACGTTTTGTATGGAAATTGAGCCAAAAACGGGGTTTTGTCGCCAAATCCGGTACTTGCCAGCCTCTCTGTTGGTTGTCTTTGTCATTTTCGTGCTCAGCCTGATAGGTTACAACAGAATATGTCCAAAGGCTCCAAGAAATCTCGGTGAAAGGCTCCAATTTGACGAAATAATCACAGAATTGACATTACAAGCAAATTCTAAGCATTTCTGTGCATTTGTCGCAAAATTCGGTACTTACCACTGAATTGCTTGATGCCCTTGGGCCTTTTTTTGCTCAGCCTGACAGGATACAACAAAATATGGCCAAGGGATGCAAGAGGAGTCGGTGAAAGCCTCGAATTTGGCCACATTTGGCCCAAATTTCGACGTTTTGTATGGAAATTGAGCCAAAAACGGGGTTTTGTCGCCAAATCCGGTACTTGCCAGCCTCTCTGTTGGTTGTCTTTGTCATTTTCGTGCTCAGCCTGATAGGTTACAACAGAATATGTCCAAAGGCTCCAAGAAATCTCGGTGAAAGGCTCCAATTTGACGAAATAATCACAGAATTGACATTACAAGCAAATTCTAAGCATTTCTGTGCATTTGTCGCAAAATTCGGTACTTACCACTGAATTGCTTGATGCCCTTGGGCCTTTTTTTGCTCAGCCTGACAGGATACAACAAAATATGGCCAAGGGATGCAAGAGGAGTCGGTGAAAGCCTCGAATTTGGCCACATTTGGCCCAAATTTCGACGTTTTGTATGGAAATTGAGCCAAAAACGGGGTTTTGTCGCCAAATCCGGTACTTGCCAGCCTCTCTGTTGGTTGTCTTTGTCATTTTCGTGCTCAGCCTGATAGGTTACAACAGAATATGTCCAAAGGCTCCAAGAAATCTCGGTGAAAGGCTCCAATTTGACGAAATAATCACAGAATTGACATTACAAGCAAATTCTAAGCATTTCTGTGCATTTGTCGCAAAATTCGGTACTTACCACTGAATTGCTTGATGCCCTTGGGCCTTTTTTTGCTCAGCCTGACAGGATACAACAAAATATGGCCAAGGGATGCAAGAGGAGTCGGTGAAAGCCTCGAATTTGGCCACATTTGGCCCAAATTTCGACGTTTTGTATGGAAATTGAGCCAAAAACGGGGTTTTGTCGCCAAATCCGGTACTTGCCAGCCTCTCTGTTGGTTGTCTTTGTCATTTTCGTGCTCAGCCTGATAGGTTACAACAGAATATGTCCAAAGGCTCCAAGAAATCTCGGTGAAAGGCTCCAATTTGACGAAATAATCACAGAATTGACATTACAAGCAAATTCTAAGCATTTCTGTGCATTTGTCGCAAAATTCGGTACTTACCACTGAATTGCTTGATGCCCTTGGGCCTTTTTTTGCTCAGCCTGACAGGATACAACAAAATATGGCCAAGGGATGCAAGAGGAGTCGGTGAAAGCCTCGAATTTGGCCACATTTGGCCCAAATTTCGACGTTTTGTATGGAAATTGAGCCAAAAACGGGGTTTTGTCGCCAAATCCGGTACTTGCCAGCCTCTCTGTTGGTTGTCTTTGTCATTTTCGTGCTCAGCCTGATAGGTTACAACAGAATATGTCCAAAGGCTCCAAGAAATCTCGGTGAAAGGCTCCAATTTGACGAAATAATCACAGAATTGACATTACAAGCAAATTCTAAGCATTTCTGTGCATTTGTCGCAAAATTCGGTACTTACCACTGAATTGCTTGATGCCCTTGGGCCTTTTTTTGCTCAGCCTGACAGGATACAACAAAATATGGCCAAGGGATGCAAGAGGAGTCGGTGAAAGCCTCGAATTTGGCCACATTTGGCCCAAATTTCGACGTTTTGTATGGAAATTGAGCCAAAAACGGGGTTTTGTCGCCAAATCCGGTACTTGCCAGCCTCTCTGTTGGTTGTCTTTGTCATTTTCGTGCTCAGCCTGATAGGTTACAACAGAATATGTCCAAAGGCTCCAAGAAATCTCGGTGAAAGGCTCCAATTTGACGAAATAATCACAGAATTGACATTACAAGCAAATTCTAAGCATTTCTGTGCATTTGTCGCAAAATTCGGTACTTACCACTGAATTGCTTGATGCCCTTGGGCCTTTTTTTGCTCAGCCTGACAGGATACAACAAAATATGGCCAAGGGATGCAAGAGGAGTCGGTGAAAGCCTCGAATTTGGCCACATTTGGCCCAAATTTCGACGTTTTGTATGGAAATTGAGCCAAAAACGGGGTTTTGTCGCCAAATCCGGTACTTGCCAGCCTCTCTGTTGGTTGTCTTTGTCATTTTCGTGCTCAGCCTGATAGGTTACAACAGAATATGTCCAAAGGCTCCAAGAAATCTCGGTGAAAGGCTCCAATTTGACGAAATAATCACAGAATTGACATTACAAGCAAATTCTAAGCATTTCTGTGCATTTGTCGCAAAATTCGGTACTTACCACTGAATTGCTTGATGCCCTTGGGCCTTTTTTTGCTCAGCCTGACAGGATACAACAAAATATGGCCAAGGGATGCAAGAGGAGTCGGTGAAAGCCTCGAATTTGGCCACATTTGGCCCAAATTTCGACGTTTTGTATGGAAATTGAGCCAAAAACGGGGTTTTGTCGCCAAATCCGGTACTTGCCAGCCTCTCTGTTGGTTGTCTTTGTCATTTTCGTGCTCAGCCTGATAGGTTACAACAGAATATGTCCAAAGGCTCCAAGAAATCTCGGTGAAAGGCTCCAATTTGACGAAATAATCACAGAATTGACATTACAAGCAAATTCTAAGCATTTCTGTGCATTTGTCGCAAAATTCGGTACTTACCACTGAATTGCTTGATGCCCTTGGGCCTTTTTTTTGCTCAGCCTGACAGGATACAACAAAATATGGCCAAGGGATGCAAGAGGAGTCGGTGAAAGCCTCGAATTTGGCCACATTTGGCCCAAATTTCGACGTTTTGTATGGAAATTGAGCCAAAAACGGGGTTTTGTCGCCAAATCCGGTACTTGCCAGCCTCTCTGTTGGTTGTCTTTGTCATTTTCGTGCTCAGCCTGATAGGTTACAACAGAATATGTCCAAAGGCTCCAAGAAATCTCGGTGAAAGGCTCCAATTTGACGAAATAATCACAGAATTGACATTACAAGCAAATTCTAAGCATTTCTGTGCATTTGTCGCAAAATTCGGTACTTACCACTGAATTGCTTGATGCCCTTGGGCCTTTTTTTGCTCAGCCTGACAGGATACAACAAAATATGGCCAAGGGATGCAAGAGGAGTCGGTGAAAGCCTCGAATTTGGCCACATTTGGCCCAAATTTCGACGTTTTGTATGGAAATTGAGCCAAAAACGGGGTTTTGTCGCCAAATCCGGTACTTGCCAGCCTCTCTGTTGGTTGTCTTTGTCATTTTCGTGCTCAGCCTGATAGGTTACAACAGAATATGTCCAAAGGCTCCAAGAAATCTCGGTGAAAGGCTCCAATTTGACGAAATAATCACAGAATTGACATTACAAGCAAATTCTAAGCATTTCTGTGCATTTGTCGCAAAATTCGGTACTTACCACTGAATTGCTTGATGCCCTTGGGCCTTTTTTTGCTCAGCCTGACAGGATACAACAAAATATGGCCAAGGGATGCAAGAGGAGTCGGTGAAAGCCTCGAATTTGGCCACATTTGGCCCAAATTTCGACGTTTTGTATGGAAATTGAGCCAAAAACGGGGTTTTGTCGCCAAATCCGGTACTTGCCAGCCTCTCTGTTGGTTGTCTTTGTCATTTTCGTGCTCAGCCTGATAGGTTACAACAGAATATGTCCAAAGGCTCCAAGAAATCTCGGTGAAAGGCTCCAATTTGACGAAATAATCACAGAATTGACATTACAAGCAAATTCTAAGCATTTCTGTGCATTTGTCGCAAAATTCGGTACTTACCACTGAATTGCTTGATGCCCTTGGGCCTTTTTTTGCTCAGCCTGACAGGATACAACAAAATATGCCAAGGGATGCAAGAGGAGTCGGTGAAAGCCTCGAATTTGGCCACATTTGGCCCAAATTTCGACGTTTTGTATGGAAATTGAGCCAAAAACGGGGTTTTGTCGCCAAATCCGGTACTTGCCAGCCTCTCTGTTGGTTGTCTTTGTCATTTTCGTGCTCAGCCTGATAGGTTACAACAGAATATGTCCAAAGGCTCCAAGAAATCTCGGTGAAAGGCTCCAATTTGACGAAATAATCACAGAATTGACATTACAAGCAAATTCTAAGCATTTCTGTGCATTTGTCGCAAAATTCGGTACTTACCACTGAATTGCTTGATGCCCTTGGGCCTTTTTTTGCTCAGCCTGACAGGATACAACAAAATATGGCCAAGGGATGCAAGAGGAGTCGGTGAAAGCCTCGAATTTGGCCACATTTGGCCCAAATTTCGACGTTTTGTATGGAAATTGAGCCAAAAACGGGGTTTTGTCGCCAAATCCGGTACTTGCCAGCCTCTCTGTTGGTTGTCTTTGTCATTTTCGTGCTCAGCCTGATAGGTTACAACAGAATATGTCCAAAGGCTCCAAGAAATCTCGGTGAAAGGCTCCAATTTGACGAAATAATCACAGAATTGACATTACAAGCAAATTCTAAGCATTTCTGTGCATTTGTCGCAAAATTCGGTACTTACCACTGAATTGCTTGATGCCCTTGGGCCTTTTTTTGCTCAGCCTGACAGGATACAACAAAATATGGCCAAGGGATGCAAGAGGAGTCGGTGAAAGCCTCGAATTTGGCCACATTTGGCCCAAATTTCGACGTTTTGTATGGAAATTGAGCCAAAAACGGGGTTTTGTCGCCAAATCCGGTACTTGCCAGCCTCTCTGTTGGTTGTCTTTGTCATTTTCCGTGCTCAGCCTGATAGGTTACAACAGAATATGTCCAAAGGCTCCAAGAAATCTCGGTGAAAGGCTCCAATTTGACGAAATAATCACAGAATTGACATTACAAGCAAATTCTAAGCATTTCTGTGCATTTGTCGCAAAATTCGGTACTTACCACTGAATTGCTTGATGCCCTTGGGCCTTTTTTTGCTCAGCCTGACAGGATACAACAAAATATGGCCAAGGGATGCAAGAGGAGTCGGTGAAAGCCTCGAATTTGGCCACATTTGGCCCAAATTTCGACGTTTTGTATGGAAATTGAGCCAAAAACGGGGTTTTGTCGCCAAATCCGGTACTTGCCAGCCTCTCTGTTGGTTGTCTTTGTCATTTTCGTGCTCAGCCTGATAGGTTACAACAGAATATGTCCAAAGGCTCCAAGAAATCTCGGTGAAAGGCTCCAATTTGACGAAATAATCACAGAATTGACATTACAAGCAAATTCTAAGCATTTCTGTGCATTTGTCGCAAAATTCGGTACTTACCACTGAATTGCTTGATGCCCTTGGGCCTTTTTTTTGCTCAGCCTGACAGGATACAACAAAATATGGCCAAGGGATGCAAGAGGAGTCGGTGAAAGCCTCGAATTTGGCCACATTTGGCCCAAATTTCGACGTTTTGTATGGAAATTGAGCCAAAAACGGGGTTTTGTCGCCAAATCCGGTACTTGCCAGCCTCTCTGTTGGTTGTCTTTGTCATTTTCGTGCTCAGCCTGATAGGTTACAACAGAATATGTCCAAAGGCTCCAAGAAATCTCGGTGAAAGGCTCCAATTTGACGAAATAATCACAGAATTGACATTACAAGCAAATTCTAAGCATTTCTGTGCATTTGTCGCAAAATTCGGTACTTACCACTGAATTGCTTGATGCCCTTGGGCCTTTTTTTGCTCAGCCTGACAGGATACAACAAAATATGGCCAAGGGATGCAAGAGGAGTCGGTGAAAGCCTCGAATTTGGCCACATTTGGCCCAAATTTCGACGTTTTGTATGGAAATTGAGCCAAAAACGGGGTTTTGTCGCCAAATCCGGTACTTGCCAGCCTCTCTGTTGGTTGTCTTTGTCATTTTCGTGCTCAGCCTGATAGGTTACAACAGAATATGTCCAAAGGCTCCAAGAAATCTCGGTGAAAGGCTCCAATTTGACGAAATAATCACAGAATTGACATTACAAGCAAATTCTAAGCATTTCTGTGCATTTGTCGCAAAATTCGGTACTTACCACTGAATTGCTTGATGCCCTTGGGCCTTTTTTTGCTCAGCCTGACAGGATACAACAAAATATGGCCAAGGGATGCAAGAGGAGTCGGTGAAAGCCTCGAATTTGGCCACATTTGGCCCAAATTTCGACGTTTTGTATGGAAATTGAGCCAAAAACGGGGTTTTGTCGCCAAATCCGGTACTTGCCAGCCTCTCTGTTGGTTGTCTTTGTCATTTTCGTGCTCAGCCTGATAGGTTACAACAGAATATGTCCAAAGGCTCCAAGAAATCTCGGTGAAAGGCTCCAATTTGACGAAATAATCACAGAATTGACATTACAAGCAAATTCTAAGCATTTCTGTGCATTTGTCGCAAAATTCGGTACTTACCACTGAATTGCTTGATGCCCTTGGGCCTTTTTTTGCTCAGCCTGACAGGATACAACAAAATATGGCCAAGGGATGCAAGAGGAGTCGGTGAAAGCCTCGAATTTGGCCACATTTGGCCCAAATTTCGACGTTTTGTATGGAAATTGAGCCAAAAACGGGGTTTTGTCGCCAAATCCGGTACTTGCCAGCCTCTCTGTTGGTTGTCTTTGTCATTTTCGTGCTCAGCCTGATAGGTTACAACAGAATATGTCCAAAGGCTCCAAGAAATCTCGGTGAAAGGCTCCAATTTGACGAAATAATCACAGAATTGACATTACAAGCAAATTCTAAGCATTTCTGTGCATTTGTCGCAAAATTCGGTACTTACCACTGAATTGCTTGATGCCCTTGGGCCTTTTTTTGCTCAGCCTGACAGGATACAACAAAATATGGCCAAGGGATGCAAGAGGAGTCGGTGAAAGCCTCGAATTTGGCCACATTTGGCCCAAATTTCGACGTTTTGTATGGAAATTGAGCCAAAAACGGGGTTTTGTCGCCAAATCCGGTACTTGCCAGCCTCTCTGTTGGTTGTCTTTGTCATTTTCGTGCTCAGCCTGATAGGTTACAACAGAATATGTCCAAAGGCTCCAAGAAATCTCGGTGAAAGGCTCCAATTTGACGAAATAATCACAGAATTGACATTACAAGCAAATTCTAAGCATTTCTGTGCATTTGTCGCAAAATTCGGTACTTACCACTGAATTGCTTGATGCCCTTGGGCCTTTTTTTGCTCAGCCTGACAGGATACAACAAAATATGGCCAAGGGATGCAAGAGGAGTCGGTGAAAGCCTCGAATTTGGCCACATTTGGCCCAAATTTCGACGTTTTGTATGGAAATTGAGCCAAAAACGGGGTTTTGTCGCCAAATCCGGTACTTGCCAGCCTCTCTGTTGGTTGTCTTTGTCATTTTCGTGCTCAGCCTGATAGGTTACAACAGAATATGTCCAAAGGCTCCAAGAAATCTCGGTGAAAGGCTCCAATTTGACGAAATAATCACAGAATTGACATTACAAGCAAATTCTAAGCATTTCTGTGCATTTGTCGCAAAATTCGGTACTTACCACTGAATTGCTTGATGCCCTTGGGCCTTTTTTTGCTCAGCCTGACAGGATACAACAAAATATGGCCAAGGGATGCAAGAGGAGTCGGTGAAAGCCTCGAATTTGGCCACATTTGGCCCAAATTTCGACGTTTTGTATGGAAATTGAGCCAAAAACGGGGTTTTGTCGCCAAATCCGGTACTTGCCAGCCTCTCTGTTGGTTGTCTTTGTCATTTTCGTGCTCAGCCTGATAGGTTACAACAGAATATGTCCAAAGGCTCCAAGAAATCTCGGTGAAAGGCTCCAATTTGACGAAATAATCACAGAATTGACATTACAAGCAAATTCTAAGCATTTCTGTGCATTTGTCGCAAAATTCGGTACTTACCACTGAATTGCTTGATGCCCTTGGGCCTTTTTTTGCTCAGCCTGACAGGATACAACAAAATATGGCCAAGGGATGCAAGAGGAGTCGGTGAAAGCCTCGAATTTGGCCACATTTGGCCCAAATTTCGACGTTTTGTATGGAAATTGAGCCAAAAACGGGGTTTTGTCGCCAAATCCGGTACTTGCCAGCCTCTCTGTTGGTTGTCTTTGTCATTTTCGTGCTCAGCCTGATAGGTTACAACAGAATATGTCCAAAGGCTCCAAGAAATCTCGGTGAAAGGCTCCAATTTGACGAAATAATCACAGAATTGACATTACAAGCAAATTCTAAGCATTTCTGTGCATTTGTCGCAAAATTCGGTACTTACCACTGAATTGCTTGATGCCCTTGGGCCTTTTTTTGCTCAGCCTGACAGGATACAACAAAATATGGCCAAGGGATGCAAGAGGAGTCGGTGAAAGCCTCGAATTTGGCCACATTTGGCCCAAATTTCGACGTTTTGTATGGAAATTGAGCCAAAAACGGGGTTTTGTCGCCAAATCCGGTACTTGCCAGCCTCTCTGTTGGTTGTCTTTGTCATTTTCGTGCTCAGCCTGATAGGTTACAACAGAATATGTCCAAAGGCTCCAAGAAATCTCGGTGAAAGGCTCCAATTTGACGAAATAATCACAGAATTGACATTACAAGCAAATTCTAAGCATTTCTGTGCATTTGTCGCAAAATTCGGTACTTACCACTGAATTGCTTGATGCCCTTGGGCCTTTTTTTGCTCAGCCTGACAGGATACAACAAAATATGGCCAAGGGATGCAAGAGGAGTCGGTGAAAGCCTCGAATTTGGCCACATTTGGCCCAAATTTCGACGTTTTGTATGGAAATTGAGCCAAAAACGGGGTTTTGTCGCCAAATCCGGTACTTGCCAGCCTCTCTGTTGGTTGTCTTTGTCATTTTCGTGCTCAGCCTGATAGGTTACAACAGAATATGTCCAAAGGCTCCAAGAAATCTCGGTGAAAGGCTCCAATTTGACGAAATAATCACAGAATTGACATTACAAGCAAATTCTAAGCATTTCTGTGCATTTGTCGCAAAATTCGGTACTTACCACTGAATTGCTTGATGCCCTTGGGCCTTTTTTTGCTCAGCCTGACAGGATACAACAAAATATGGCCAAGGGATGCAAGAGGAGTCGGTGAAAGCCTCGAATTTGGCCACATTTGGCCCAAATTTCGACGTTTTGTATGGAAATTGAGCCAAAAACGGGGTTTTGTCGCCAAATCCGGTACTTGCCAGCCTCTCTGTTGGTTGTCTTTGTCATTTTCGTGCTCAGCCTGATAGGTTACAACAGAATATGTCCAAAGGCTCCAAGAAATCTCGGTGAAAGGCTCCAATTTGACGAAATAATCACAGAATTGACATTACAAGCAAATTCTAAGCATTTCTGTGCATTTGTCGCAAAATTCGGTACTTACCACTGAATTGCTTGATGCCCTTGGGCCTTTTTTTGCTCAGCCTGACAGGATACAACAAAATATGGCCAAGGGATGCAAGAGGAGTCGGTGAAAGCCTCGAATTTGGCCACATTTGGCCCAAATTTCGACGTTTTGTATGGAAATTGAGCCAAAAACGGGGTTTTGTCGCCAAATCCGGTACTTGCCAGCCTCTCTGTTGGTTGTCTTTGTCATTTTCGTGCTCAGCCTGATAGGTTACAACAGAATATGTCCAAAGGCTCCAAGAAATCTCGGTGAAAGGCTCCAATTTGACGAAATAATCACAGAATTGACATTACAAGCAAATTCTAAGCATTTCTGTGCATTTGTCGCAAAATTCGGTACTTACCACTGAATTGCTTGATGCCCTTGGGCCTTTTTTTGCTCAGCCTGACAGGATACAACAAAATATGGCCAAGGGATGCAAGAGGAGTCGGTGAAAGCCTCGAATTTGGCCACATTTGGCCCAAATTTCGACGTTTTGTATGGAAATTGAGCCAAAAACGGGGTTTTGTCGCCAAATCCGGTACTTGCCAGCCTCTCTGTTGGTTGTCTTTGTCATTTTCGTGCTCAGCCTGATAGGTTACAACAGAATATGTCCAAAGGCTCCAAGAAATCTCGGTGAAAGGCTCCAATTTGACGAAATAATCACAGAATTGACATTACAAGCAAATTCTAAGCATTTCTGTGCATTTGTCGCAAAATTCGGTACTTACCACTGAATTGCTTGATGCCCTTGGGCCTTTTTTTGCTCAGCCTGACAGGATACAACAAAATATGGCCAAGGGATGCAAGAGGAGTCGGTGAAAGCCTCGAATTTGGCCACATTTGGCCCAAATTTCGACGTTTTGTATGGAAATTGAGCCAAAAACGGGGTTTTGTCGCCAAATCCGGTACTTGCCAGCCTCTCTGTTGGTTGTCTTTGTCATTTTCGTGCTCAGCCTGATAGGTTACAACAGAATATGTCCAAAGGCTCCAAGAAATCTCGGTGAAAGGCTCCAATTTGACGAAATAATCACAGAATTGACATTACAAGCAAATTCTAAGCATTTCTGTGCATTTGTCGCAAAATTCGGTACTTACCACTGAATTGCTTGATGCCCTTGGGCCTTTTTTTGCTCAGCCTGACAGGATACAACAAAATATGGCCAAGGGATGCAAGAGGAGTCGGTGAAAGCCTCGAATTTGGCCACATTTGGCCCAAATTTCGACGTTTTGTATGGAAATTGAGCCAAAAACGGGGTTTTGTCGCCAAATCCGGTACTTGCCAGCCTCTCTGTTGGTTGTCTTTGTCATTTTCGTGCTCAGCCTGATAGGTTACAACAGAATATGTCCAAAGGCTCCAAGAAATCTCGGTGAAAGGCTCCAATTTGACGAAATAATCACAGAATTGACATTACAAGCAAATTCTAAGCATTTCTGTGCATTTGTCGCAAAATTCGGTACTTACCACTGAATTGCTTGATGCCCTTGGGCCTTTTTTTGCTCAGCCTGACAGGATACAACAAAATATGGCCAAGGGATGCAAGAGGAGTCGGTGAAAGCCTCGAATTTGGCCACATTTGGCCCAAATTTCGACGTTTTGTATGGAAATTGAGCCAAAAACGGGGTTTTGTCGCCAAATCCGGTACTTGCCAGCCTCTCTGTTGGTTGTCTTTGTCATTTTCGTGCTCAGCCTGATAGGTTACAACAGAATATGTCCAAAGGCTCCAAGAAATCTCGGTGAAAGGCTCCAATTTGACGAAATAATCACAGAATTGACATTACAAGCAAATTCTAAGCATTTCTGTGCATTTGTCGCAAAATTCGGTACTTACCACTGAATTGCTTGATGCCCTTGGGCCTTTTTTTGCTCAGCCTGACAGGATACAACAAAATATGGCCAAGGGATGCAAGAGGAGTCGGTGAAAGCCTCGAATTTGGCCACATTTGGCCCAAATTTCGACGTTTTGTATGGAAATTGAGCCAAAAACGGGGTTTTGTCGCCAAATCCGGTACTTGCCAGCCTCTCTGTTGGTTGTCTTTGTCATTTTCGTGCTCAGCCTGATAGGTTACAACAGAATATGTCCAAAGGCTCCAAGAAATCTCGGTGAAAGGCTCCAATTTGACGAAATAATCACAGAATTGACATTACAAGCAAATTCTAAGCATTTCTGTGCATTTGTCGCAAAATTCGGTACTTACCACTGAATTGCTTGATGCCCTTGGGCCTTTTTTTGCTCAGCCTGACAGGATACAACAAAATATGGCCAAGGGATGCAAGAGGAGTCGGTGAAAGCCTCGAATTTGGCCACATTTGGCCCAAATTTCGACGTTTTGTATGGAAATTGAGCCAAAAACGGGGTTTTGTCGCCAAATCCGGTACTTGCCAGCCTCTCTGTTGGTTGTCTTTGTCATTTTCGTGCTCAGCCTGATAGGTTACAACAGAATATGTCCAAAGGCTCCAAGAAATCTCGGTGAAAGGCTCCAATTTGACGAAATAATCACAGAATTGACATTACAAGCAAATTCTAAGCATTTCTGTGCATTTGTCGCAAAATTCGGTACTTACCACTGAATTGCTTGATGCCCTTGGGCCTTTTTTTGCTCAGCCTGACAGGATACAACAAAATATGGCCAAGGGATGCAAGAGGAGTCGGTGAAAGCCTCGAATTTGGCCACATTTGGCCCAAATTTCGACGTTTTGTATGGAAATTGAGCCAAAAACGGGGTTTTGTCGCCAAATCCGGTACTTGCCAGCCTCTCTGTTGGTTGTCTTTGTCATTTTCGTGCTCAGCCTGATAGGTTACAACAGAATATGTCCAAAGGCTCCAAGAAATCTCGGTGAAAGGCTCCAATTTGACGAAATAATCACAGAATTGACATTACAAGCAAATTCTAAGCATTTCTGTGCATTTGTCGCAAAATTCGGTACTTACCACTGAATTGCTTGATGCCCTTGGGCCTTTTTTTGCTCAGCCTGACAGGATACAACAAAATATGGCCAAGGGATGCAAGAGGAGTCGGTGAAAGCCTCGAATTTGGCCACATTTGGCCCAAATTTCGACGTTTTGTATGGAAATTGAGCCAAAAACGGGGTTTTGTCGCCAAATCCGGTACTTGCCAGCCTCTCTGTTGGTTGTCTTTGTCATTTTCGTGCTCAGCCTGATAGGTTACAACAGAATATGTCCAAAGGCTCCAAGAAATCTCGGTGAAAGGCTCCAATTTGACGAAATAATCACAGAATTGACATTACAAGCAAATTCTAAGCATTTCTGTGCATTTGTCGCAAAATTCGGTACTTACCACTGAATTGCTTGATGCCCTTGGGCCTTTTTTTGCTCAGCCTGACAGGATACAACAAAATATGGCCAAGGGATGCAAGAGGAGTCGGTGAAAGCCTCGAATTTGGCCACATTTGGCCCAAATTTCGACGTTTTGTATGGAAATTGAGCCAAAAACGGGGTTTTGTCGCCAAATCCGGTACTTGCCAGCCTCTCTGTTGGTTGTCTTTGTCATTTTCGTGCTCAGCCTGATAGGTTACAACAGAATATGTCCAAAGGCTCCAAGAAATCTCGGTGAAAGGCTCCAATTTGACGAAATAATCACAGAATTGACATTACAAGCAAATTCTAAGCATTTCTGTGCATTTGTCGCAAAATTCGGTACTTACCACTGAATTGCTTGATGCCCTTGGGCCTTTTTTTGCTCAGCCTGACAGGATACAACAAAATATGGCCAAGGGATGCAAGAGGAGTCGGTGAAAGCCTCGAATTTGGCCACATTTGGCCCAAATTTCGACGTTTTGTATGGAAATTGAGCCAAAAACGGGGTTTTGTCGCCAAATCCGGTACTTGCCAGCCTCTCTGTTGGTTGTCTTTGTCATTTTCGTGCTCAGCCTGATAGGTTACAACAGAATATGTCCAAAGGCTCCAAGAAATCTCGGTGAAAGGCTCCAATTTGACGAAATAATCACAGAATTGACATTACAAGCAAATTCTAAGCATTTCTGTGCATTTGTCGCAAAATTCGGTACTTACCACTGAATTGCTTGATGCCCTTGGGCCTTTTTTTGCTCAGCCTGACAGGATACAACAAAATATGGCCAAGGGATGCAAGAGGAGTCGGTGAAAGCCTCGAATTTGGCCACATTTGGCCCAAATTTCGACGTTTTGTATGGAAATTGAGCCAAAAACGGGGTTTTGTCGCCAAATCCGGTACTTGCCAGCCTCTCTGTTGGTTGTCTTTGTCATTTTCGTGCTCAGCCTGATAGGTTACAACAGAATATGTCCAAAGGCTCCAAGAAATCTCGGTGAAAGGCTCCAATTTGACGAAATAATCACAGAATTGACATTACAAGCAAATTCTAAGCATTTCTGTGCATTTGTCGCAAAATTCGGTACTTACCACTGAATTGCTTGATGCCCTTGGGCCTTTTTTTGCTCAGCCTGACAGGATACAACAAAATATGGCCAAGGGATGCAAGAGGAGTCGGTGAAAGCCTCGAATTTGGCCACATTTGGCCCAAATTTCGACGTTTTGTATGGAAATTGAGCCAAAAACGGGGTTTTGTCGCCAAATCCGGTACTTGCCAGCCTCTCTGTTGGTTGTCTTTGTCATTTTCGTGCTCAGCCTGATAGGTTACAACAGAATATGTCCAAAGGCTCCAAGAAATCTCGGTGAAAGGCTCCAATTTGACGAAATAATCACAGAATTGACATTACAAGCAAATTCTAAGCATTTCTGTGCATTTGTCGCAAAATTCGGTACTTACCACTGAATTGCTTGATGCCCTTGGGCCTTTTTTTGCTCAGCCTGACAGGATACAACAAAATAAGGCCAAGGGATGCAAGAGGAGTCGGTGAAAGCCTCGAATTTGGCCACATTTGGCCCAAATTTCGACGTTTTGTATGGAAATTGAGCCAAAAACGGGGTTTTGTCGCCAAATCCGGTACTTGCCAGCCTCTCTGTTGGTTGTCTTTGTCATTTTCGTGCTCAGCCTGATAGGTTACAACAGAATATGTCCAAAGGCTCCAAGAAATCTCGGTGAAAGGCTCCAATTTGACGAAATAATCACAGAATTGACATTACAAGCAAATTCTAAGCATTTCTGTGCATTTGTCGCAAAATTCGGTACTTACCACTGAATTGCTTGATGCCCTTGGGCCTTTTTTTGCTCAGCCTGACAGGATACAACAAAATATGGCCAAGGGATGCAAGAGGAGTCGGTGAAAGCCTCGAATTTGGCCACATTTGGCCCAAATTTCGACGTTTTGTATGGAAATTGAGCCAAAAACGGGGTTTTGTCGCCAAATCCGGTACTTGCCAGCCTCTCTGTTGGTTGTCTTTGTCATTTTCGTGCTCAGCCTGATAGGTTACAACAGAATATGTCCAAAGGCTCCAAGAAATCTCGGTGAAAGGCTCCAATTTGACGAAATAATCACAGAATTGACATTACAAGCAAATTCTAAGCATTTCTGTGCATTTGTCGCAAAATTCGGTACTTACCACTGAATTGCTTGATGCCCTTGGGCCTTTTTTTGCTCAGCCTGACAGGATACAACAAAATATGGCCAAGGGATGCAAGAGGAGTCGGTGAAAGCCTCGAATTTGGCCACATTTGGCCCAAATTTCGACGTTTTGTATGGAAATTGAGCCAAAAACGGGGTTTTGTCGCCAAATCCGGTACTTGCCAGCCTCTCTGTTGGTTGTCTTTGTCATTTTCGTGCTCAGCCTGATAGGTTACAACAGAATATGTCCAAAGGCTCCAAGAAATCTCGGTGAAAGGCTCCAATTTGACGAAATAATCACAGAATTGACATTACAAGCAAATTCTAAGCATTTCTGTGCATTTGTCGCAAAATTCGGTACTTACCACTGAATTGCTTGATGCCCTTGGGCCTTTTTTTGCTCAGCCTGACAGGATACAACAAAATATGGCCAAGGGATGCAAGAGGAGTCGGTGAAAGCCTCGAATTTGGCCACATTTGGCCCAAATTTCGACGTTTTGTATGGAAATTGAGCCAAAAACGGGGTTTTGTCGCCAAATCCGGTACTTGCCAGCCTCTCTGTTGGTTGTCTTTGTCATTTTCGTGCTCAGCCTGATAGGTTACAACAGAATATGTCCAAAGGCTCCAAGAAATCTCGGTGAAAGGCTCCAATTTGACGAAATAATCACAGAATTGACATTACAAGCAAATTCTAAGCATTTCTGTGCATTTGTCGCAAAATTCGGTACTTACCACTGAATTGCTTGATGCCCTTGGGCCTTTTTTTGCTCAGCCTGACAGGATACAACAAAATATGGCCAAGGGATGCAAGAGGAGTCGGTGAAAGCCTCGAATTTGGCCACATTTGGCCCAAATTTCGACGTTTTGTATGGAAATTGAGCCAAAAACGGGGTTTTGTCGCCAAATCCGGTACTTGCCAGCCTCTCTGTTGGTTGTCTTTGTCATTTTCGTGCTCAGCCTGATAGGTTACAACAGAATATGTCCAAAGGCTCCAAGAAATCTCGGTGAAAGGCTCCAATTTGACGAAATAATCACAGAATTGACATTACAAGCAAATTCTAAGCATTTCTGTGCATTTGTCGCAAAATTCGGTACTTACCACTGAATTGCTTGATGCCCTTGGGCCTTTTTTTGCTCAGCCTGACAGGATACAACAAAATATGGCCAAGGGATGCAAGAGGAGTCGGTGAAAGCCTCGAATTTGGCCACATTTGGCCCAAATTTCGACGTTTTGTATGGAAATTGAGCCAAAAACGGGGTTTTGTCGCCAAATCCGGTACTTGCCAGCCTCTCTGTTGGTTGTCTTTGTCATTTTCGTGCTCAGCCTGATAGGTTACAACAGAATATGTCCAAAGGCTCCAAGAAATCTCGGTGAAAGGCTCCAATTTGACGAAATAATCACAGAATTGACATTACAAGCAAATTCTAAGCATTTCTGTGCATTTGTCGCAAAATTCGGTACTTACCACTGAATTGCTTGATGCCCTTGGGCCTTTTTTTGCTCAGCCTGACAGGATACAACAAAATATGGCCAAGGGATGCAAGAGGAGTCGGTGAAAGCCTCGAATTTGGCCACATTTGGCCCAAATTTCGACGTTTTGTATGGAAATTGAGCCAAAAACGGGGTTTTGTCGCCAAATCCGGTACTTGCCAGCCTCTCTGTTGGTTGTCTTTGTCATTTTCGTGCTCAGCCTGATAGGTTACAACAGAATATGTCCAAAGGCTCCAAGAAATCTCGGTGAAAGGCTCCAATTTGACGAAATAATCACAGAATTGACATTACAAGCAAATTCTAAGCATTTCTGTGCATTTGTCGCAAAATTCGGTACTTACCACTGAATTGCTTGATGCCCTTGGGCCTTTTTTTGCTCAGCCTGACAGGATACAACAAAATATGGCCAAGGGATGCAAGAGGAGTCGGTGAAAGCCTCGAATTTGGCCACATTTGGCCCAAATTTCGACGTTTTGTATGGAAATTGAGCCAAAAACGGGGTTTTGTCGCCAAATCCGGTACTTGCCAGCCTCTCTGTTGGTTGTCTTTGTCATTTTCGTGCTCAGCCTGATAGGTTACAACAGAATATGTCCAAAGGCTCCAAGAAATCTCGGTGAAAGGCTCCAATTTGACGAAATAATCACAGAATTGACATTACAAGCAAATTCTAAGCATTTCTGTGCATTTGTCGCAAAATTCGGTACTTACCACTGAATTGCTTGATGCCCTTGGGCCTTTTTTTGCTCAGCCTGACAGGATACAACAAAATATGGCCAAGGGATGCAAGAGGAGTCGGTGAAAGCCTCGAATTTGGCCACATTTGGCCCAAATTTCGACGTTTTGTATGGAAATTGAGCCAAAAACGGGGTTTTGTCGCCAAATCCGGTACTTGCCAGCCTCTCTGTTGGTTGTCTTTGTCATTTTCGTGCTCAGCCTGATAGGTTACAACAGAATATGTCCAAAGGCTCCAAGAAATCTCGGTGAAAGGCTCCAATTTGACGAAATAATCACAGAATTGACATTACAAGCAAATTCTAAGCATTTCTGTGCATTTGTCGCAAAATTCGGTACTTACCACTGAATTGCTTGATGCCCTTGGGCCTTTTTTTGCTCAGCCTGACAGGATACAACAAAATATGGCCAAGGGATGCAAGAGGAGTCGGTGAAAGCCTCGAATTTGGCCACATTTGGCCCAAATTTCGACGTTTTGTATGGAAATTGAGCCAAAAACGGGGTTTTGTCGCCGAATCCGGTACTTGCCAGCCTCTCTGTTGGTTGTCTTTGTCATTTTCGTGCTCAGCCTGATAGGTTACAACAGAATATGTCCAAAGGCTCCAAGAAATCTCGGTGAAAGGCTCCAATTTGACGAAATAATCACAGAATTGACATTACAAGCAAATTCTAAGCATTTCTGTGCATTTGTCGCAAAATTCGGTACTTACCACTGAATTGCTTGATGCCCTTGGGCCTTTTTTTGCTCAGCCTGACAGGATACAACAAAATATGGCCAAGGGATGCAAGAGGAGTCGGTGAAAGCCTCGAATTTGGCCACATTTGGCCCAAATTTCGACGTTTTGTATGGAAATTGAGCCAAAAACGGGGTTTTGTCGCCAAATCCGGTACTTGCCAGCCTCTCTGTTGGTTGTCTTTGTCATTTTCGTGCTCAGCCTGATAGGTTACAACAGAATATGTCCAAAGGCTCCAAGAAATCTCGGTGAAAGGCTCCAATTTGACGAAATAATCACAGAATTGACATTACAAGCAAATTCTAAGCATTTCTGTGCATTTGTCGCAAAATTCGGTACTTACCACTGAATTGCTTGATGCCCTTGGGCCTTTTTTTGCTCAGCCTGACAGGATACAACAAAATATGGCCAAGGGATGCAAGAGGAGTCGGTGAAAGCCTCGAATTTGGCCACATTTGGCCCAAATTTCGACGTTTTGTATGGAAATTGAGCCAAAAACGGGGTTTTGTCGCCAAATCCGGTACTTGCCAGCCTCTCTGTTGGTTGTCTTTGTCATTTTCGTGCTCAGCCTGATAGGTTACAACAGAATATGTCCAAAGGCTCCAAGAAATCTCGGTGAAAGGCTCCAATTTGACGAAATAATCACAGAATTGACATTACAAGCAAATTCTAAGCATTTCTGTGCATTTGTCGCAAAATTCGGTACTTACCACTGAATTGCTTGATGCCCTTGGGCCTTTTTTTGCTCAGCCTGACAGGATACAACAAAATATGGCCAAGGGATGCAAGAGGAGTCGGTGAAAGCCTCGAATTTGGCCACATTTGGCCCAAATTTCGACGTTTTGTATGGAAATTGAGCCAAAAACGGGGTTTTGTCGCCGAATCCGGTACTTGCCAGCCTCTCTGTTGGTTGTCTTTGTCATTTTCGTGCTCAGCCTGATAGGTTACAACAGAATATGTCCAAAGGCTCCAAGAAATCTCGGTGAAAGGCTCCAATTTGACGAAATAATCACAGAATTGACATTACAAGCAAATTCTAAGCATTTCTGTGCATTTGTCGCAAAATTCGGTACTTACCACTGAATTGCTTGATGCCCTTGGGCCTTTTTTTGCTCAGCCTGACAGGATACAACAAAATATGGCCAAGGGATGCAAGAGGAGTCGGTGAAAGCCTCGAATTTGGCCACATTTGGCCCAAATTTCGACGTTTTGTATGGAAATTGAGCCAAAAACGGGGTTTTGTCGCCGAATCCGGTACTTGCCAGCCTCTCTGTTGGTTGTCTTTGTCATTTTCGTGCTCAGCCTGATAGGTTACAACAGAATATGTCCAAAGGCTCCAAGAAATCTCGGTGAAAGGCTCCAATTTGACGAAATAATCACAGAATTGACATTACAAGCAAATTCTAAGCATTTCTGTGCATTTGTCGCAAAATTCGGTACTTACCACTGAATTGCTTGATGCCCTTGGGCCTTTTTTTGCTCAGCCTGACAGGATACAACAAAATATGGCCAAGGGATGCAAGAGGAGTCGGTGAAAGCCTCGAATTTGGCCACATTTGGCCCAAATTTCGACGTTTTGTATGGAAATTGAGCCAAAAACGGGGTTTTGTCGCCAAATCCGGTACTTGCCAGCCTCTCTGTTGGTTGTCTTTGTCATTTTCGTGCTCAGCCTGATAGGTTACAACAGAATATGTCCAAAGGCTCCAAGAAATCTCGGTGAAAGGCTCCAATTTGACGAAATAATCACAGAATTGACATTACAAGCAAATTCTAAGCATTTCTGTGCATTTGTCGCAAAATTCGGTACTTACCACTGAATTGCTTGATGCCCTTGGGCCTTTTTTTGCTCAGCCTGACAGGATACAACAAAATATGGCCAAGGGATGCAAGAGGAGTCGGTGAAAGCCTCGAATTTGGCCACATTTGGCCCAAATTTCGACGTTTTGTATGGAAATTGAGCCAAAAACGGGGTTTTGTCGCCAAATCCGGTACTTGCCAGCCTCTCTGTTGGTTGTCTTTGTCATTTTCGTGCTCAGCCTGATAGGTTACAACAGAATATGTCCAAAGGCTCCAAGAAATCTCGGTGAAAGGCTCCAATTTGACGAAATAATCACAGAATTGACATTACAAGCAAATTCTAAGTATTTCTGTGCATTTGTCGCAAAATTCGGTACTTACCACTGAATTGCTTGATGCCCTTGGGCCTTTTTTTGCTCAGCCTGACAGGATACAACAAAATATGGCCAAGGGATGCAAGAGGAGTCGGTGAAAGCCTCGAATTTGGCCACATTTGGCCCAAATTTCGACGTTTTGTATGGAAATTGAGCCAAAAACGGGGTTTTGTCGCCAAATCCGGTACTTGCCAGCCTCTCTGTTGGTTGTCTTTGTCATTTTCGTGCTCAGCCTGATAGGTTACAACAGAATATGTCCAAAGGCTCCAAGAAATCTCGGTGAAAGGCTCCAATTTGACGAAATAATCACAGAATTGACATTACAAGCAAATTCTAAGCATTTCTGTGCATTTGTCGCAAAATTCGGTACTTACCACTGAATTGCTTGATGCCCTTGGGCCTTTTTTTGCTCAGCCTGACAGGATACAACAAAATATGGCCAAGGGATGCAAGAGGAGTCGGTGAAAGCCTCGAATTTGGCCACATTTGGCCCAAATTTCGACGTTTTGTATGGAAATTGAGCCAAAAACGGGGTTTTGTCGCCAAATCCGGTACTTGCCAGCCTCTCTGTTGGTTGTCTTTGTCATTTTCGTGCTCAGCCTGATAGGTTACAACAGAATATGTCCAAAGGCTCCAAGAAATCTCGGTGAAAGGCTCCAATTTGACGAAATAATCACAGAATTGACATTACAAGCAAATTCTAAGCATTTCTGTGCATTTGTCGCAAAATTCGGTACTTACCACTGAATTGCTTGATGCCCTTGGGCCTTTTTTTGCTCAGCCTGACAGGATACAACAAAATATGGCCAAGGGATGCAAGAGGAGTCGGTGAAAGCCTCGAATTTGGCCACATTTGGCCCAAATTTCGACGTTTTGTATGGAAATTGAGCCAAAAACGGGGTTTTGTCGCCAAATCCGGTACTTGCCAGCCTCTCTGTTGGTTGTCTTTGTCATTTTCGTGCTCAGCCTGATAGGTTACAACAGAATATGTCCAAAGGCTCCAAGAAATCTCGGTGAAAGGCTCCAATTTGACGAAATAATCACAGAATTGACATTACAAGCAAATTCTAAGCATTTCTGTGCATTTGTCGCAAAATTCGGTACTTACCACTGAATTGCTTGATGCCCTTGGGCCTTTTTTTGCTCAGCCTGACAGGATACAACAAAATATGGCCAAGGGATGCAAGAGGAGTCGGTGAAAGCCTCGAATTTGGCCACATTTGGCCCAAATTTCGACGTTTTGTATGGAAATTGAGCCAAAAACGGGGTTTTGTCGCCAAATCCGGTACTTGCCAGCCTCTCTGTTGGTTGTCTTTGTCATTTTCGTGCTCAGCCTGATAGGTTACAACAGAATATGTCCAAAGGCTCCAAGAAATCTCGGTGAAAGGCTCCAATTTGACGAAATAATCACAGAATTGACATTACAAGCAAATTCTAAGCATTTCTGTGCATTTGTCGCAAAATTCGGTACTTACCACTGAATTGCTTGATGCCCTTGGGCCTTTTTTTGCTCAGCCTGACAGGATACAACAAAATATGGCCAAGGGATGCAAGAGGAGTCGGTGAAAGCCTCGAATTTGGCCACATTTGGCCCAAATTTCGACGTTTTGTATGGAAATTGAGCCAAAAACGGGGTTTTGTCGCCAAATCCGGTACTTGCCAGCCTCTCTGTTGGTTGTCTTTGTCATTTTCGTGCTCAGCCTGATAGGTTACAACAGAATATGTCCAAAGGCTCCAAGAAATCTCGGTGAAAGGCTCCAATTTGACGAAATAATCACAGAATTGACATTACAAGCAAATTCTAAGCATTTCTGTGCATTTGTCGCAAAATTCGGTACTTACCACTGAATTGCTTGATGCCCTTGGGCCTTTTTTTGCTCAGCCTGACAGGATACAACAAAATATGGCCAAGGGATGCAAGAGGAGTCGGTGAAAGCCTCGAATTTGGCCACATTTGGCCCAAATTTCGACGTTTTGTATGGAAATTGAGCCAAAAACGGGGTTTTGTCGCCAAATCCGGTACTTGCCAGCCTCTCTGTTGGTTGTCTTTGTCATTTTCGTGCTCAGCCTGATAGGTTACAACAGAATATGTCCAAAGGCTCCAAGAAATCTCGGTGAAAGGCTCCAATTTGACGAAATAATCACAGAATTGACATTACAAGCAAATTCTAAGCATTTCTGTGCATTTGTCGCAAAATTCGGTACTTACCACTGAATTGCTTGATGCCCTTGGGCCTTTTTTTGCTCAGCCTGACAGGATACAACAAAATATGGCCAAGGGATGCAAGAGGAGTCGGTGAAAGCCTCGAATTTGGCCACATTTGGCCCAAATTTCGACGTTTTGTATGGAAATTGAGCCAAAAACGGGGTTTTGTCGCCAAATCCGGTACTTGCCAGCCTCTCTGTTGGTTGTCTTTGTCATTTTCGTGCTCAGCCTGATAGGTTACAACAGAATATGTCCAAAGGCTCCAAGAAATCTCGGTGAAAGGCTCCAATTTGACGAAATAATCACAGAATTGACATTACAAGCAAATTCTAAGCATTTCTGTGCATTTGTCGCAAAATTCGGTACTTACCACTGAATTGCTTGATGCCCTTGGGCCTTTTTTTGCTCAGCCTGACAGGATACAACAAAATATGGCCAAGGGATGCAAGAGGAGTCGGTGAAAGCCTCGAATTTGGCCACATTTGGCCCAAATTTCGACGTTTTGTATGGAAATTGAGCCAAAAACGGGGTTTTGTCGCCAAATCCGGTACTTGCCAGCCTCTCTGTTGGTTGTCTTTGTCATTTTCGTGCTCAGCCTGATAGGTTACAACAGAATATGTCCAAAGGCTCCAAGAAATCTCGGTGAAAGGCTCCAATTTGACGAAATAATCACAGAATTGACATTACAAGCAAATTCTAAGCATTTCTGTGCATTTGTCGCAAAATTCGGTACTTACCACTGAATTGCTTGATGCCCTTGGGCCTTTTTTTGCTCAGCCTGACAGGATACAACAAAATATGGCCAAGGGATGCAAGAGGAGTCGGTGAAAGCCTCGAATTTGGCCACATTTGGCCCAAATTTCGACGTTTTGTATGGAAATTGAGCCAAAAACGGGGTTTTGTCGCCGAATCCGGTACTTGCCAGCCTCTCTGTTGGTTGTCTTTGTCATTTTCGTGCTCAGCCTGATAGGTTACAACAGAATATGTCCAAAGGCTCCAAGAAATCTCGGTGAAAGGCTCCAATTTGACGAAATAATCACAGAATTGACATTACAAGCAAATTCTAAGCATTTCTGTGCATTTGTCGCAAAATTCGGTACTTACCACTGAATTGCTTGATGCCCTTGGGCCTTTTTTTGCTCAGCCTGACAGGATACAACAAAATATGGCCAAGGGATGCAAGAGGAGTCGGTGAAAGCCTCGAATTTGGCCACATTTGGCCCAAATTTCGACGTTTTGTATGGAAATTGAGCCAAAAACGGGGTTTTGTCGCCGAATCCGGTACTTGCCAGCCTCTCTGTTGGTTGTCTTTGTCATTTTCGTGCTCAGCCTGATAGGTTACAACAGAATATGTCCAAAGGCTCCAAGAAATCTCGGTGAAAGGCTCCAATTTGACGAAATAATCACAGAATTGACATTACAAGCAAATTCTAAGCATTTCTGTGCATTTGTCGCAAAATTCGGTACTTACCACTGAATTGCTTGATGCCCTTGGGCCTTTTTTTGCTCAGCCTGACAGGATACAACAAAATATGGCCAAGGGATGCAAGAGGAGTCGGTGAAAGCCTCGAATTTGGCCACATTTGGCCCAAATTTCGACGTTTTGTATGGAAATTGAGCCAAAAACGGGGTTTTGTCGCCAAATCCGGTACTTGCCAGCCTCTCTGTTGGTTGTCTTTGTCATTTTCGTGCTCAGCCTGATAGGTTACAACAGAATATGTCCAAAGGCTCCAAGAAATCTCGGTGAAAGGCTCCAATTTGACGAAATAATCACAGAATTGACATTACAAGCAAATTCTAAGCATTTCTGTGCATTTGTCGCAAAATTCGGTACTTACCACTGAATTGCTTGATGCCCTTGGGCCTTTTTTTGCTCAGCCTGACAGGATACAACAAAATATGGCCAAGGGATGCAAGAGGAGTCGGTGAAAGCCTCGAATTTGGCCACATTTGGCCCAAATTTCGACGTTTTGTATGGAAATTGAGCCAAAAACGGGGTTTTGTCGCCAAATCCGGTACTTGCCAGCCTCTCTGTTGGTTGTCTTTGTCATTTTCGTGCTCAGCCTGATAGGTTACAACAGAATATGTCCAAAGGCTCCAAGAAATCTCGGTGAAAGGCTCCAATTTGACGAAATAATCACAGAATTGACATTACAAGCAAATTCTAAGCATTTCTGTGCATTTGTCGCAAAATTCGGTACTTACCACTGAATTGCTTGATGCCCTTGGGCCTTTTTTTGCTCAGCCTGACAGGATACAACAAAATATGGCCAAGGGATGCAAGAGGAGTCGGTGAAAGCCTCGAATTTGGCCACATTTGGCCCAAATTTCGACGTTTTGTATGGAAATTGAGCCAAAAACGGGGTTTTGTCGCCAAATCCGGTACTTGCCAGCCTCTCTGTTGGTTGTCTTTGTCACTTTCGTGCTCAGCCTGATAGGTTACAACAGAATATGTCCAAAGGCTCCAAGAAATCTCGGTGAAAGGCTCCAATTTGACGAAATAATCACAGAATTGACATTACAAGCAAATTCTAAGCATTTCTGTGCATTTGTCGCAAAATTCGGTACTTACCACTGAATTGCTTGATGCCCTTGGGCCTTTTTTTGCTCAGCCTGACAGGATACAACAAAATATGGCCAAGGGATGCAAGAGGAGTCGGTGAAAGCCTCGAATTTGGCCACATTTGGCCCAAATTTCGACGTTTTGTATGGAAATTGAGCCAAAAACGGGGTTTTGTCGCCGAATCCGGTACTTGCCAGCCTCTCTGTTGGTTGTCTTTGTCATTTTCGTGCTCAGCCTGATAGGTTACAACAGAATATGTCCAAAGGCTCCAAGAAATCTCGGTGAAAGGCTCCAATTTGACGAAATAATCACAGAATTGACATTACAAGCAAATTCTAAGCATTTCTGTGCATTTGTCGCAAAATTCGGTACTTACCACTGAATTGCTTGATGCCCTTGGGCCTTTTTTTGCTCAGCCTGACAGGATACAACAAAATATGGCCAAGGGATGCAAGAGGAGTCGGTGAAAGCCTCGAATTTGGCCACATTTGGCCCAAATTTCGACGTTTTGTATGGAAATTGAGCCAAAAACGGGGTTTTGTCGCCAAATCCGGTACTTGCCAGCCTCTCTGTTGGTTGTCTTTGTCATTTTCGTGCTCAGCCTGATAGGTTACAACAGAATATGTCCAAAGGCTCCAAGAAATCTCGGTGAAAGGCTCCAATTTGACGAAATAATCACAGAATTGACATTACAAGCAAATTCTAAGCATTTCTGTGCATTTGTCGCAAAATTCGGTACTTACCACTGAATTGCTTGATGCCCTTGGGCCTTTTTTTGCTCAGCCTGACAGGATACAACAAAATATGGCCAAGGGATGCAAGAGGAGTCGGTGAAAGCCTCGAATTTGGCCACATTTGGCCCAAATTTCGACGTTTTGTATGGAAATTGAGCCAAAAACGGGGTTTTGTCGCCAAATGCGGTACTTGCCAGCCTCTCTGTTGGTTGTCTTTGTCATTTTCGTGCTCAGCCTGATAGGTTACAACAGAATATGTCCAAAGGCTCCAAGAAATCTCGGTGAAAGGCTCCAATTTGACGAAATAATCACAGAATTGACATTACAAGCAAATTCTAAGCATTTCTGTGCATTTGTCGCAAAATTCGGTACTTACCACTGAATTGCTTGATGCCCTTGGGCCTTTTTTTGCTCAGCCTGACAGGATACAACAAAATATGGCCAAGGGATGCAAGAGGAGTCGGTGAAAGCCTCGAATTTGGCCACATTTGGCCCAAATTTCGACGTTTTGTATGGAAATTGAGCCAAAAACGGGGTTTTGTCGCCAAATCCGGTACTTGCCAGCCTCTCTGTTGGTTGTCTTTGTCATTTTCGTGCTCAGCCTGATAGGTTACAACAGAATATGTCCAAAGGCTCCAAGAAATCTCGGTGAAAGGCTCCAATTTGACGAAATAATCACAGAATTGACATTACAAGCAAATTCTAAGCATTTCTGTGCATTTGTCGCAAAATTCGGTACTTACCACTGAATTGCTTGATGCCCTTGGGCCTTTTTTTGCTCAGCCTGACAGGATACAACAAAATATGGCCAAGGGATGCAAGAGGAGTCGGTGAAAGCCTCGAATTTGGCCACATTTGGCCCAAATTTCGACGTTTTGTATGGAAATTGAGCCAAAAACGGGGTTTTGTCGCCAAATCCGGTACTTGCCAGCCTCTCTGTTGGTTGTCTTTGTCATTTTCGTGCTCAGCCTGATAGGTTACAACAGAATATGTCCAAAGGCTCCAAGAAATCTCGGTGAAAGGCTCCAATTTGACGAAATAATCACAGAATTGACATTACAAGCAAATTCTAAGCATTTCTGTGCATTTGTCGCAAAATTCGGTACTTACCACTGAATTGCTTGATGCCCTTGGGCCTTTTTTTGCTCAGCCTGACAGGATACAACAAAATATGGCCAAGGGATGCAAGAGGAGTCGGTGAAAGCCTCGAATTTGGCCACATTTGGCCCAAATTTCGACGTTTTGTATGGAAATTGAGCCAAAAACGGGGTTTTGTCGCCAAATCCGGTACTTGCCAGCCTCTCTGTTGGTTGTCTTTGTCATTTTCGTGCTCAGCCTGATAGGTTACAACAGAATATGTCCAAAGGCTCCAAGAAATCTCGGTGAAAGGCTCCAATTTGACGAAATAATCACAGAATTGACATTACAAGCAAATTCTAAGCATTTCTGTGCATTTGTCGCAAAATTCGGTACTTACCACTGAATTGCTTGATGCCCTTGGGCCTTTTTTTGCTCAGCCTGACAGGATACAACAAAATATGGCCAAGGGATGCAAGAGGAGTCGGTGAAAGCCTCGAATTTGGCCACATTTGGCCCAAATTTCGACGTTTTGTATGGAAATTGAGCCAAAAACGGGGTTTTGTCGCCAAATCCGGTACTTGCCAGCCTCTCTGTTGGTTGTCTTTGTCATTTTCGTGCTCAGCCTGATAGGTTACAACAGAATATGTCCAAAGGCTCCAAGAAATCTCGGTGAAAGGCTCCAATTTGACGAAATAATCACAGAATTGACATTACAAGCAAATTCTAAGCATTTCTGTGCATTTGTCGCAAAATTCGGTACTTACCACTGAATTGCTTGATGCCCTTGGGCCTTTTTTTGCTCAGCCTGACAGGATACAACAAAATATGGCCAAGGGATGCAAGAGGAGTCGGTGAAAGCCTCGAATTTGGCCACATTTGGCCCAAATTTCGACGTTTTGTATGGAAATTGAGCCAAAAACGGGGTTTTGTCGCCAAATCCGGTACTTGCCAGCCTCTCTGTTGGTTGTCTTTGTCATTTTCGTGCTCAGCCTGATAGGTTACAACAGAATATGTCCAAAGGCTCCAAGAAATCTCGGTGAAAGGCTCCAATTTGACGAAATAATCACAGAATTGACATTACAAGCAAATTCTAAGCATTTCTGTGCATTTGTCGCAAAATTCGGTACTTACCACTGAATTGCTTGATGCCCTTGGGCCTTTTTTTGCTCAGCCTGACAGGATACAACAAAATATGGCCAAGGGATGCAAGAGGAGTCGGTGAAAGCCTCGAATTTGGCCACATTTGGCCCAAATTTCGACGTTTTGTATGGAAATTGAGCCAAAAACGGGGTTTTGTCGCCAAATCCGGTACTTGCCAGCCTCTCTGTTGGTTGTCTTTGTCATTTTCGTGCTCAGCCTGATAGGTTACAACAGAATATGTCCAAAGGCTCCAAGAAATCTCGGTGAAAGGCTCCAATTTGACGAAATAATCACAGAATTGACATTACAAGCAAATTCTAAGCATTTCTGTGCATTTGTCGCAAAATTCGGTACTTACCACTGAATTGCTTGATGCCCTTGGGCCTTTTTTTGCTCAGCCTGACAGGATACAACAAAATATGGCCAAGGGATGCAAGAGGAGTCGGTGAAAGCCTCGAATTTGGCCACATTTGGCCCAAATTTCGACGTTTTGTATGGAAATTGAGCCAAAAACGGGGTTTTGTCGCCGAATCCGGTACTTGCCAGCCTCTCTGTTGGTTGTCTTTGTCATTTTCGTGCTCAGCCTGATAGGTTACAACAGAATATGTCCAAAGGCTCCAAGAAATCTCGGTGAAAGGCTCCAATTTGACGAAATAATCACAGAATTGACATTACAAGCAAATTCTAAGCATTTCTGTGCATTTGTCGCAAAATTCGGTACTTACCACTGAATTGCTTGATGCCCTTGGGCCTTTTTTTGCTCAGCCTGACAGGATACAACAAAATATGGCCAAGGGATGCAAGAGGAGTCGGTGAAAGCCTCGAATTTGGCCACATTTGGCCCAAATTTCGACGTTTTGTATGGAAATTGAGCCAAAAACGGGGTTTTGTCGCCAAATCCGGTACTTGCCAGCCTCTCTGTTGGTTGTCTTTGTCATTTTCGTGCTCAGCCTGATAGGTTACAACAGAATATGTCCAAAGGCTCCAAGAAATCTCGGTGAAAGGCTCCAATTTGACGAAATAATCACAGAATTGACATTACAAGCAAATTCTAAGCATTTCTGTGCATTTGTCGCAAAATTCGGTACTTACCACTGAATTGCTTGATGCCCTTGGGCCTTTTTTTGCTCAGCCTGACAGGATACAACAAAATATGGCCAAGGGATGCAAGAGGAGTCGGTGAAAGCCTCGAATTTGGCCACATTTGGCCCAAATTTCGACGTTTTGTATGGAAATTGAGCCAAAAACGGGGTTTTGTCGCCAAATCCGGTACTTGCCAGCCTCTCTGTTGGTTGTCTTTGTCATTTTCGTGCTCAGCCTGATAGGTTACAACAGAATATGTCCAAAGGCTCCAAGAAATCTCGGTGAAAGGCTCCAATTTGACGAAATAATCACAGAATTGACATTACAAGCAAATTCTAAGCATTTCTGTGCATTTGTCGCAAAATTCGGTACTTACCACTGAATTGCTTGATGCCCTTGGGCCTTTTTTTGCTCAGCCTGACAGGATACAACAAAATATGGCCAAGGGATGCAAGAGGAGTCGGTGAAAGCCTCGAATTTGGCCACATTTGGCCCAAATTTCGACGTTTTGTATGGAAATTGAGCCAAAAACGGGGTTTTGTCGCCAAATCCGGTACTTGCCAGCCTCTCTGTTGGTTGTCTTTGTCATTTTCGTGCTCAGCCTGATAGGTTACAACAGAATATGTCCAAAGGCTCCAAGAAATCTCGGTGAAAGGCTCCAATTTGACGAAATAATCACAGAATTGACATTACAAGCAAATTCTAAGCATTTCTGTGCATTTGTCGCAAAATTCGGTACTTACCACTGAATTGCTTGATGCCCTTGGGCCTTTTTTTGCTCAGCCTGACAGGATACAACAAAATATGGCCAAGGGATGCAAGAGGAGTCGGTGAAAGCCTCGAATTTGGCCACATTTGGCCCAAATTTCGACGTTTTGTATGGAAATTGAGCCAAAAACGGGGTTTTGTCGCCGAATCCGGTACTTGCCAGCCTCTCTGTTGGTTGTCTTTGTCATTTTCGTGCTCAGCCTGATAGGTTACAACAGAATATGTCCAAAGGCTCCAAGAAATCTCGGTGAAAGGCTCCAATTTGACGAAATAATCACAGAATTGACATTACAAGCAAATTCTAAGCATTTCTGTGCATTTGTCGCAAAATTCGGTACTTACCACTGAATTGCTTGATGCCCTTGGGCCTTTTTTTGCTCAGCCTGACAGGATACAACAAAATATGGCCAAGGGATGCAAGAGGAGTCGGTGAAAGCCTCGAATTTGGCCACATTTGGCCCAAATTTCGACGTTTTGTATGGAAATTGAGCCAAAAACGGGGTTTTGTCGCCGAATCCGGTACTTGCCAGC
>NW_028324304.1:10159310-10190616 GCF_058129835.1 Hydra viridissima
AGCGAGTTCTTGTCTTCTTTTATAGCGGTACATGTTGCAAAGCAAATGATATATCAACTCTAGCATAACAACTCGTGCTCAATCACGAGGATTATGAATATAATGTCGAAGGTATAAAATAGAAAACATAATTACAAAAATTTTTATAGTCTTTTTCTCCGCTTTGCTCAGTTGAACTTAATTGAGATTATTTGCATATTAACCATGCTCGCTAGCATGTTCTTTTAAATGATTTTTCCTGCAGGCATTGTTTGAAGCGACCAGTTTTTGTAATTTAAGCTTTTTACAATGAATAATTGAAAAATTAAACTGGTTTTCTAAAATTGGATACAGCCTCTTTGCATCATGTGACTGATCATATTGTGATATTGTCACATGCAATCTTGTCATAATCTTGAGTGTTAATCTCAATCGCTATATTTTTGCTCATTAAGAAATGATTTGTGAATGACTCATGCAGATTATTTCGTAGGCGTGCAATTTCTATGGTAACGAAATAAACATCCTAGAAAGTTCATGCATCTCATTTTTAAAAGGCATTATTTGTTATAAAAGATTTTTTTTTTTTAAATATTAAAATGTGTTCTAGTTTTTCATTTTTAAGTATTAGTCTCATGGAAATATCGTTTTTCATTTTCAAGTATTAGTCTCATGGAAATAATAAAAAATTTTCCCTGATTTTTCGGAGAACAGAATTGATTATTTTTAGAGGAGGGTTTCGAAAAACGGTTTGATAAACTGCTTGCGCTCAACAAATATGTAATAAAATTGTAAAACAGTCTTTAAACTACTTGTCGTTGATTGTTTTCAATGCATTTCAAAAACGTTAATGTAATTTAGAGTTAACCAAAAATCAAATCGAGATTAACTATTAGGAGATTTTTTTTTTTTACACTGTATTATTACAATTATATCTGTTTATCTAATTTTCTTTAAACAAGCAATATCAAGGCGGGTATTATGATGCGTGAACACTCAGTCTCTGTCTCTGTTTCAACAGAAACTTCAAGAAAAAAATTAAGGTTCTGGGAAAAACAACTTTCAAGTTTTGATAGCAGTTTGATAACACGTTCGATGCCAATGTTTTGTTAATATTGAAATAAAAGTTCCCGGTACTAATGATTCTCTTGGTACCCGTTAGCATTGGAAAAAGAATTTTCATTTTGGAAGGGGGAATAACATCTTTCAAAGGGAATTGAACTGAATTATCTTTCAACGGGTATACTTTCGGATCCAAATTTATCAAAATCAACTCACGCAACATATAAACATTGTTCTGAGTTAAAAGAACTTTTAAACAATAAAGACTCATAAAAATTGAAACAAAGTTTTTTAATCAAATAAATACTTTAAAAAATGAATGCTCTGTTCGATGTTTGAAAAAAAGGGAAGAAGAAAAGAAAAACACCCCCTCTTTTGGTAATTACTTGCATAATTAATGTAATTAAATTATTTTACATCAATGCAGTTAATTTGCCAATAGATGTAACACATTTTCTAATTAATGTATAATTACGAATCCTGGAAGTTATGAATAGGAATATAAAAAGCAAACACAAACTTACCCAAACTTTTAAAAATTCTAATCTAAATTTCATATACACACATATGTATGTATGTATGTATGTATGTATGTATGTATGTATGTATGTATGTATGTATGTATGTATGTATGTATGTATGTATGTATGTATGTATGTATGTATGTATGTATGTATGTATGTATGTATGTATGTATGTATGTATGTATGTATGTATGTATGTATGTATGTATGTATGTATGTATGTATGTATGTATGTATGTATGTATGTATGTATGTATGTATGTATGTATGTATGTATGTATGTATGTATGTATGTATGTATGTATGTATGTATGTATGTATGTATGTATGTATGTATGTATGTATGTATGTATGTATGTATGTATGTATGTATGTATGTATGTATGTATGTATGTATGTATGTATGTATGTATTTAACAGAATGGTTTATACTTAATTTTAAATTTATTTAAAGCATTAACATTATTGCGGCAGAAAGTCCACAAATGATACAAAAGTTCAACGAACGATTAAAATGCTTCGCTAGGTTTTTCCTCATGAAAACCCAGCTAAGCTTTTTAGTCTTTTGTAAAGTTTCTACTTTAGGTGTCTAGTTTAAACAACGTCATTTCATGTCCATCAACTTTTTGTCTTTACTTGAAAATATTGTACAATTCAGGTTTATAACAATTATCAAAACTAATAGGCCATCCAAAACTTAATGTTAATCCTAATTTGTGATTAAAGGATCCTTCACAATAGTTAGGTCATTATTTCAAAAAAAAAAGTGATGAAATCTGTTCGTTACAAAAATTCTTGATAAATCAAGAATTGCCTGTATTTAGCAGAAAAAATTAGAAAAATAGCTGGACCTACCATTTAATACTTTCCTCAGTTAGAAGGAAGAAATTAGCTAAATAAGCCCTGTTGTTCGTTTAGGTCTTGTTCAAAATTTTTGATTTATAAGTTCAGATCTTGCAACGAGTGCTTGCTTCATAGATGAAAGCGAATGCAAGGTTATGACTTAATGTGATTTATATAACAATATATGTTGTTATAAATATATGTGTAATAGTCGGAATCAAAACAGAAAAGTCATGAATACTCTAATTAAGTTTATATAAAGCACTTTAGATGTTGTTCAGATGATGCGTTTCTTTTTAGTGAACTAATTTCAAATAGATTCCCAAACGAAACTGTTTATTCGTTACCGATGTTTTTTTGGTCTGCATTTATCATTCAATTCTATTCTCTGGTTTCTTTCTCATTTTAAAGGATGTTATACCCTTTAGATTTATGTGGTGCCTATTTAGTGATTTATTTATCAAGTCCAGTTGTTATTTTCAAGTATTACATATCCAAATGTATTATTAAAATTTTAATAGCATAACAAAATCTATGCAAATCAAGAGGCCTGCAGATTTTGTGATGTCCACAATAGGACATCACAAAGTCTGCAGAAGCTGCGTAGCTTCAGAACCAGTTCCCTAGAGTACTCTGAATTGATCTTTGAAATTCCAATTCAACCTTAAAAATTTGATTTTTAAAGTAATTATAAATGGGAAATCTATTACTCCTAAATTCAGTTTTTTTGTTTTCTCGTCAAGTCTTTTGAGGTTATTTTAAGATAATTCACAATAGTGTACAAGAATTTTACACTTCTAGGCTTTTACCTGTGCTTTCCAACATAGTAAAATTATAATTTTTGCCCATTTATGGGTTTATAATAAGTGCTAACGAAGATAAACTAATAAACTTTAGATCATTGTTATGGTGATTGACAAAATAAATAAATATTTGTTACATAATTAAATCCACTGACTAATGATATTATTTTCTTTCCAGTTTTGCAAAAATTCCGGTTTCATTTAAATTAAATCCAGTAATTGTCTTTAGATTACTACGTCATTTGCTGCTCAGGATATATAAAAGAAAAGTACTGCGATTGCAGTACAGTTAATGTATTTAATGTAGTCGCAATACTAATAATAGAAGATAGAAGCCAAGGTTAAAAATATCAATCTAAAAATGGTGAGGTAAGATGACTTCTTATCAAATAAACTTAATCATATTTCATATTTTATTGTGTTTAATATTCACTATCTATTTAAAAAATTAAATTTATTATTTCGTAAGAAATAAATTTAGTTCCGACTAATCAACAAACTTAGTAAAGATACACTCACAAAAATATAAAGCTGAGTACGATTTTCTCGATTTTAGCGCAAAGTTGATGGCTAGTCAACAGCCTTAGTTATGATTTATTCTTAAAATGATAAAGCTGATTACACTCTTCTCGTTTTTAGCGCAAAATTGATGGGATGTTTTTTTTTGCTGTTGATCATTGTTGTTGAGTCGAGAAATAACTCTCCTCACGGTAAAAGCTTGTTGTTTCTTTGAACAATGTTGAAAACTGTGTCATCGCTTTTTACGCATAATTTTATTGGTAGCTAAATGCAAAATACTTTTAACATACTTGCATAAATGTGTATATTTGTATATCTAAATGCTTTTTAGAAGATGATAAAAGAGGTCACAACTTGTCATCAACAAAGCCGGGTAACTAAGCTGTTTTACGTTAAAAAAAGATCTGTTAAACATACACATTTAATGCAATATTTAATCATTACTTTCACAAAAAGCAATAGTTCTAATGAAATGAAAGATTTATTACTAATTTCAGCCTCTGTAAAAACGCGAACTGAATCGTTAAAACCAAGTCGATCAGGTAATTATATCCGAAGAAATATTTTTCTTTTTCTAACTTTACGAAGCTTCAATCGCCGTATTCACACATAAAATAATTGTTAAAAAGGATATGATTAAAATAAAGTTTGTTATTTTAGTATCTCACGAGAAAAGATCCGAAGCAATTAAGCCGTCAAGAGCAGGTAAAATATGAATTGAACAATAAACTTCTGCTTCGACCTTTAAACTTAACAATTTTGAGTGAACATCAATATTTAAATGTATTACAACTAAGACAAGCTTATTTTGATTTCAGTATCTGAAGGGAGAAGATCAAAGTCTATAAGACCGTCCAAATCAGGTAAAATAATTACTGTTTTAGAAATAGTTGTTGTTCTGTATTAAAATAGTTTGCAAATGCTTAACATTTATTTATTTATTTATTTATTTTTTGTGCTTTTTACAAAAAAATGACACGAGTTTCAGAATTCGTTGTTGAAGTATTTTTCAAAAGTTCTCAAATTTGTTTTTATAGTACCACACTCATCTCGTGTACATTTTGAAGGTAAAGTTGTTGTATTGAGAAAACTTTTCTTGTTGAGCTTAAATGTTTTCGATATTCTAGTTTCATTTACCACTTTTCTTTCTGCGCTGTAGGTCATCAAGGGTAAAACCGTGGACTTTGGCAAGTGACAGTTGGCTTTCAACGCACAGTGACTCAAGATGATTAAAAAACGGAAAAAACTCAATGAAACTTGAAAATATTTGTAAATAAACGTATTTTATAAGAAAATAATAGCTTTTTCGATCAAAGAGTTCGAGTTTGTAAACAAAAATTTTTTTTACGCGCACTTTTGACATGTACAATGCGTGCTTACTCATTCACGCGCATGTATGCTTTTGCTGCGCACGTAAGGTTTAGCTGCACGCGTAAAAAAAATTTTAATTAAAATTTTAGGACTTTCAAACCAATACACAACATCTTGGTACATCACTCGATTTTATAGTTACATAACAATGGTTGTTAAAGGATGTTGATATGTAATAAAATTTTTTTCAGATTTTTTTATTTATTTTATTATTTATCTTAAAATCATTTTAATAACTGCTAATGGTCATCTGCTAATGGTTTTCCTAGATAATTCTTATGTTTTCTAAAATTTGTTATTCATTTATTCAAACTTACCTGTAAATCCTCAGGACATACCACAATTTGCAAAATTAGTTGATGTAATATGGATGTGCTATGCTATAGCAGTTTGTGTACAGTAGGAGGCATAAGATAGCAGCCATACAAACTCACTATAAGTTTAGCTGTTTTAGCGGCAGTTTAAATCTAATTCATCTTTATTAATAGGATATCCACAAGATATGGCTTTGAGATTGTTATGCGATCTTATGATCACAACCAACATAATTTCTGAAAAAACTTCATGATTTTTAGATACTTCTTGCAGAACTACCATCATTTATTTCAGCAGCTATTTTTTAATTGTTCTACCGTCTATATAAACACAGCTTTAGAAATCCTAATGGTAGCAGATCAGAGAAATAAAAATATGCTTTTAGGAAAGTATTTAATTTTTTCCTCTAGTTTCTGATCATTTAATATTGTTTAACGTTAAGGTCAAATTCACTTCTAATACAAGAGCTTCACACTCATATTTAGATGAAAGGTTTTCTCCAAAGATCTTTTTCACAGATTACCGCAGAACCGTTCTGGTAATCGGCTTTGGGAACCGATAGGATCAATAACTTTCGGATACCGATTATTTAAATTACCCGAAAGATTGAGTCGGGTTAGGTATGAAAAATTTCGACTAACTGATTTTATTGGCGTTATCGGTTAATAACCGCTCCGGTAATTGGAGTCCGATAAAAATATTTTTAGCTTTTATTGGTGTCCGATACCCGTTCAAGTCGGGACTCGTTCGGTTCCTATCGGAACCCGGACATTCACTAAATCATAGTACTGATACCTAGATTAGATTTTATAGTATAATTACTGAAGTTTTTATGTTACAAGGATTTAGAGGTCCTAAGTATCATGAGGTCTATGGTAAATGGCCCCAGTGGCCCACCTGTGATATGGCCTTTTTATACCTATTCAAATAATTGAAAAATACAACTTTTTTTTATTATAATGTGTAAAAAAGAGAGTTATTCTATTTATTAACTCTTAAAGTTTATTGACTATAAAAGGGTTCTCAATAAGATTCAATTTATTTACTAACGGTTAGAGGTTTCGCAATTTCAGAGCTTTCATTATCTTTAAAGGTATATTTGTGTTATTTTAACAACAATTTTGACAGTTAGTGTACATTAAAAAAAGATCAAAACTTTGCCTGATTTTATTTAAAAAGAAAACTTGTCTAAAATAAGTTGAGTCATTCTGCTTACAATATAGGTTCATCACTACGTGAGTATTTTCAATTTCCCATTTAATAAGATGTTGTTTGCTATTAAATCAGATTTTCAAAATCTTTTTCTGCTTTCCCTTTAGCTTGATGAAGCTGCTCCAAATCGGCTTTTAAGGAAAAATTTAAAGCAGCTTTGCTGACAGGCAATATGAACAATGGTTGTTTAGGTTTTACATTTATTAGTTTCGTTTAACCACAAGTATTTTTATATGATATTAGTTTTAGGTATGAAGAGAATGACCACTATGAAGGATATAATAATAGTTTAACTCAATAATAATTTTTTTGCTCTCAACTTTTTAATGATGATATTTATGTGGATTTAGGGCATGTTTTTTAATGCGTAGGGGAAGTGGGGCACAGTGGATCGGATTTCTTTATCTTTTAAATTTTGTAAAAACTAAAATCTGTATTTTATCTTTTTACAAGCGAAAGGATTGAGATATATGTCCTTCATGATAAGAATCACTAAAACCCAAATAATTATTACCTAACGCTTCCCAGAGAGGTTTAAAGTAAGTTGTATTAAGTTATTCACTTTACCCCAGTACTGGGGCACAGTGAATAACTTAATACATTTTTACAATCGCGTCATTTTCACACAATTAATGCAATAACAATTACATACATTAACACCTACACTCATTAGCACCTATAAATATTAACACCTACACTCATTAGCACCTACAAACATTAACACTTTCGCACACGCTAATTACATCTTGAAGACTTTATTCACGACAATATAAAATGATGAAATTATCATGATGAACAAAATCCTAATCTTTGAGAAAATGCCTTTCATTCACTGCACCCCTCGATTCACCTTCCCCTATACACTAAAAATTATATATGAGATAGCTAAAGTTATGGCTTTTTCACCTTTATTAAAACTTAGTGATAAATGGGGCATAAACGAATATAGGTTTTATTTTAAATGCTTCAAAACTTAAGTTTATGAAAGGCTGCCAATGATTCATCGAAAAAGTGTTGTAAGTTCTGAATATTCTATTTAATAGAAGCAATATTAATTGATTTATAATTGTATATTTCTTAGAAAACAGTTATTGTTCTGCATTTGAAGACAGAGGTTACTATTCGCAGGGTACTCGAGGTGTAAGAATTCGATAAGCAGGCAAGTACAGGAAGTATTACCCATTAAATGCTCGTACAACTATATATATATTATAAAAGTACATGTATAAAAAAGCTGCTACTCGTAAAGCCAGTTCCTTTATCCAATACCTTTAGGATGCCCGTATATGCCCGTTAAAAGACTACATTACATATTGAGATATTTCAGACGTTATTTAAATAGGTACATTTATTTAGACACACAGAGTGACTTGTGTATCACAGACACTAGGTCAAAAATACAGTTTATTTAAATACAATTTATCAGAATTTTCGTAATTATGAAGAACACTCATATACACACTACTCTGTGTATGATGAGGTTCCAGAGATTGATGAGCTAGAACTTCCACTTCCAGCCACTTAAGGTGCATTGCCACTCTTTTAGTAATCAATCAGTTTCCTTTTCTTGGTCTTTGGTTGGGGATCTGGAGTACCAAACAGCATCTCAGTGTCCTCAACTTGGATTGTTGCATCTGCCTTATTATTCTTGAGAAGCCTCTTTTTAACATTTGGAGCAAGCTTTCTTATGTTGGGCTTAACAAATATGAGCATCTGAGCATTTTCAGGTGTCAGGTTGGACCTAGTATCAGTGATGATGTTCCCTGCCTTTGAGAATGCTCTTTCAAAAGGGGCTGATGTTGCAGGAATGGAGAGGACAGATCTTGCTAGTTAACTGAGGAGTGAGAAATCATCCTTGTGAGCGAGTTTTGAAGAACATTTTATTGTAAAACAGTTGTCCAATTAATGAATAACTTTGATGAAGCCATTTTCTTCAATAATAAGAAAATGGCTGATTAGTGTCCACTATAAACTCCATGATTATTATGTCTAACTCCTATTCTTTGATGCTTTGTAGAGGAAATTTAACAACGGTTTTAAGTTGAGGCTAGGCCTGAGTTCCCTTTGAGTCGAGTAATACTTAAGGATGTTTGGAGCTTGTTTTACATTTTCCCTCCTCACGTTTCTTATTGAAATTTACTTTTACTGAACATGAAAAGTACAATTACATATTTGTATTTTATCGAATGAAAACGATGAAATTCAGCACACAATAATTGTTAACTACTCAAAGACAAATTAATAAATTTTTCTAATTTTTTTGCAGAAGAAAATTAACTAAATCATTTATTCATTTCAATCATTTTTTACATTTTTGATTAAAAGCTTAGATAGAAAGCGAATATTTTTGCGAGTACTTGACATCATCTCTTGGACATCATTGACATCATCTTAATTAGGTACCAATTCAACGCCATTTTGTTCATACCATTCTAGAGACTTCTTAGAATAGTGGCTTTAAGCCAAATCAGGTCAAAATGTTATCGGCAAATAGTGCTTTTAATGAATCGCGTTTTTTAAAGCATTCCTCTATACACAATTTGAGCTCAAAATCTTACGAGTAATTTATGATGAATTTCTTAAACCAAAGAAGCAGATTACTTGCCATACAAAATGCTTGAGAGCAGAAATTTCAGTTTGAATTGAACTTGTTGGCGACATATCTACTTTTCTACTGATAAAAATATTAATGGCCTAGCAATTAAGAAAAGTTCTTTTTGCAACAAATTTCATCGTCTTGAATTATGCTCAAGTTTTTTCGACTTAAAAGTTGATAAAGTTCTTTTGAACTAAAATTTGTTTTAATTTCTCCATCGATGGATCGCTATGGAGTTTTCTTTTTATAATATGCTTTATATTCGTTAGATTTAAGTACTTCTCCCATCAAAGTTTGAGTTCATTTAAATTTTCTTGCTTGATCTCTCTGGGACTTACATGGATTTGCCTTTATGGAGCAAATGATTTTTTTATGGAGCAAATGATTGATTTTGCTTCACATTTATCTTTAAACTCTTTATTTTTTCCACTTTCTGCTTTTCTTTCAAAAGATCGAGTCTCTTTATATCGCTGCTAAATAAATCCAACTGAAGATTGAGCAACACCTTGCAAAAAAATAGTAATTTATGAGTAACTAACGACTAAAGGGTGCTTATTTTCATCATGTTCAATCGATATACTGAAAACTTCAAAAGAAAGTTTTTCAGATTTTCAGCAGTTTCTTTTCTTGAAGATTACTAATGCTTTATATAAAAAAATCATGGCAACGTTTCATTAATATTTTTCCATGTTTAGGCCACATTTTAATGATATTTAATATATATACTTTTAAAAAATTTTCTGCTAATAAACGTGCAAATATAGCCAGTGTTTTTTAACCTTTTTTTTTACGCTGAAACAAGGTGTTGTAATTCAAACGATTACTTTTTTTATTTTACTGGATTTGTAAAAGTAATGACGCTATTAAATCATCGTACGTTGTTAAAATTACCTCCGCGTTTATGCGAACTTCATCGTACTTCACGAGAGAAATCAAAATATTTTCTTAGACTAAATAACTCTTTCAAGAATTCCGTAGTGTTGCAAAGGCGTAAGCATTATAGATTTAACATAAGGATGGAAACTAATTACAATATTAATGAAAATATTTAGCCATGGCGCACCACACGAAAACCATTTTTAAAAACTTGTTTAACATTCTGCAAAAAATGTCCAAGAGCAAAAAGTTAACTATGTGAATTTAGCAAAAATTTGCGAATTTAGTAAAAGGTTTAATCAGACACGTTTTCTTCGTTTTTTTATTTGTGTTAATTTTAGTAGTAATTAAGTGCGTCATCATTAAAGCACTTTTTTGAAAGAGTTTTTAATTCGGCGGAGTTTGTGGTATTTGCGCTGTGCGACGTGTACGGCATGTGACATTTTTTGTAAATTCTAAAACTGACGAATTCAAATACAAGTTATGCTAAATATAGTTTCTATCAAGTTTACGATATACAATAAAAAAAATCCGTATTAAGCTTGCTTCTAATCCAAACCTCAACTGCAGGTGCCAAGCTTATACAAAACATTTATGTTTTGCACCTGAAGTTGAGGTTTAGCTTTCTTTTTTTACATACTTTGTGTGGAGCTCCTTGATTTTTAACTTTTATTTCATGGTTGATTCGATAGAGGGCGTAAAGTAAAGGGCATTTCTATAACTTGGATAAAGTTTTATTTATGGAAATAAATTCTTTTTATAATGAATATGACAAAAAAATTACCAACTATTAAGTTCTTTCCTATTCGCATGTAAAAACCAGGCGTTTCATGAGATAAAAACAGTTCACTAAACTCCTATCTTTGTCAGCGTTCTTAAATCGTTCTAATATCGGGCATTTTTATAGAAGCTTATTTATTAAACTCTGTTTAAATATTTTTATTGCGCTTCAGGAATTATTAAAAGCTTTTTTTCTTCCAACACATCGTTATAAAATACACGATGCATTTACAGGGGTGAAAACATTAACAGGGATGATTTTTTTTGAAAATATAATAAATAAAAATATAGCAATAAAAATTGGTTCATCATCAAGCTTACTTATTACTTAAAAAGACTTCCATGATAACAATAATATGGATATTCAAAAAAAAAAAAAAAAAAAAAAGAAGATAATCACAGTCAAATTTGTCATGTTTTGTAGAAAAGACATTTAATACTTCTTTGCTCTAGCTTTATGAATTAATCTGATTTTACTTCTAAAATCACATTTTCTTTGTTAATATGCTAGTTGTAGATAATTCCGAAATGTTTTTTAGCGAAACTAACATCAGTAAGTCGCTTTCTAATTATTCACTGAGGGTTTGAACTGGGTTTTCTAAGTAAGTTCAAGTTGAAGTTTGAACACTAGAATAGTGCTGTAAGTTTTAATATTACATTGGTTTTCAAGTTTGTCAAAGAATACTTAGCAGCATCACGGTAATCATCTTTTTCTCAATTGCTTCTTAATGATCATTATTAGGCAATATTAAAATCTGTGTACAACTTTCTTAAATTTCTTCTTGAATTCGTTCTGCAACAAACTCAAACTCTTTTTTTCTTTATTCAAATGTGAAAAAATTGTTTTTCTTTGGCTTTTTTCACTGTCCACAAAGCACATATACTAAAATGTAAATAACCTTGATAAAGTATCATCTATTAACACTTGAACAAAAAAAACTCAGCTTACTTCGAAGAATTTTACTTTTCTAGAATTGTTTTTCAATGTTAATATTTATTAAATTTTGTTGTGAATGATGTTTTCCTTGATTGAACAAATTTTTCCTAAGTTGTTTAGAGGCTTATTCTATCTTACTTCCCTTGATGCTTTGGATTTCATTGAAGCATCCTGTTGCTATAATGACCACCAAACAATATTAAAGTTTTTTTTAAAGCACATCATAACCTTAGCAAAATGCCTCCATTCCTCCGGAAAGTTCGTAAATATTGCGCTATTAGCTAAACCTTTGTACAAAATCTAGTAGGTCAGCAGCATACCATAAGTGAGCTTCACAAAAAAGTAAGTTGTATAGATTAAAAAAGGTTAAATAAATAGGCAGAATCTGTGTTCAAAAACGGAAAAACTCAGAAAAAAAAAATCATAAAAGAATATGTCAATAAATTTCGATTTGTATCGTTCCTTATAATATAGTTTTTATTTACTTTAGAGCAGCAAGTTTTATATTTGATTCAATATTTTTTGTAAACCTTTGTTGAATCTATTGAACTGACGCATGATTTGAAATAATTCTAATTTAAGCCATTTTTAGCAAGTGTCATCATGGTACTAAAATAAATCTTCTCTCTGAGCTAATCTTTAGAGTACTCCTATATTATTCTCCGTTTCAGAACTATTTCTTAACACCATAAAATTCACACTAAAAAGTTTCATAAAGTTTCAAAGTGAACGCATCGTGATTTTTAAAAGCACTTTGCGCGTTCATTTGTTTTGAAAATCTTTGCAAGTCTTATCTCTTACTTCTTTATGGTGATTCAGAAGAGGCGAGTCTAAAACTGTAATCGCACGGTTAACTAACATTAAAGTTGACGTGGAGGATTTTAATTTTCCATTTAAAATGTTTTTTTACTAAGTTGACGTTTCTGACTGGGAAAAAGAGGCAAAAAAGTTAAAAACAAAAAAAATACGCAAATCTTTTTACATTTAGTTTGTGCTATTTTGTTTTAGTAGTTTTACATTTAAAGTTCATGAACAAAAGTAATATAACGAGCAGAAGAGAAAAAGCCTTCATAAACTTCGAGATTATCAATGTCCATGGTTGTCTTTACCTGCAATAAAAATGATTGTGTAAAAAAAAATTGTTTACTACAAATCCTATATTTCGCTTTTCATTTAATTGCAAAATATGTCAACAGACAAACTTTATGAAGATAAAAAGGTTTATAAACATGTAAAAGTAACTTTTACCACGATGCGACTCAGTTTTTATTCCCTCGTGTACTGAAAAGAAAATTGTTTGTTATATTCAAGTTTTTGTTTTAAAACTCGTTTTGTGATTCGTCGCTATCGCAAACTGAAGATTATTTTCAAACAGCAAGAAACACGCAGAAGAAAACTAAACAAGTATTTACCATATATCGATGGTCTTACGGATTCAGATCTGTCTCCTCTCAATACTAAATTAAAAGATACTTATTTCATTTATAACTGCTCGTTTTAAGTTACGTACTTAGCCTATACACGTCTAAGAGATCATATGAGGCATCAGCTTGAGTTTGTCCTTTAGAATCTCCTAGATGTGGCACACCCAGCAATTTTCCCGATGAAAATTCTGGTAAACCTGACAGAAGAATTGCTAGACATTCAAACTTATCACTAAGAGAGTCCTGCAGTAACTTTCCATCCCAGTGCATGGCACCAAATTGAGGTGGTTTTTCCTTTATTTTCTCCATTATGTTTTCTGCAATGTGCTGTCTGTTTGACATTCGCTTTCGACGCGTAGTTGAACGGGATACATCGAAGTCGTCTAGATTGCCACCCGCTGCTTTTATTATAGCTGAAACTATCATTGTAGTTTGATAGTCGGACAACTTTAACCGATCGGCTGCTGTCGTTAACTCGTCACATTCCATAATTTTTCTGGGAACTTGAAGTGTAACAAATTTTTGAAACTCTATTTTTTCAATAATGTGATCTGGCTCAAAATCCGGATCAATTTCCGTACAACCAACTTGTGCATCATCCTCGGACTCTTCAAAAAATTCATTTCCTTCTAGCTCTGCAGCTGCTCTTTTCTCTAATCTTTCTGTTTCTTTTTCTTGTCGTTGTTGCTGCTGTTCAATTCTGGTCAGAAACTGTAAAGCCTTTGCTTCAAAAATTTTATCCTGGCCATTCATACTAGAATTTCTTTCATGTTTCTGATCAAGATAAAACGCAATGTCATCATCTTTGTGTTTCTGAGATAGAAGTCTAGATTTTCTTATGTCATCAATTGCATCTGGAGCACCAATGTCGAAAAGCATATCAAGCTCTGAGATGATGTTTTCTCGTTTGTTACCAGGGTCGGTGGCACGACTTCTATTTTTTTTTAAACTGGTCCATTCATTCCATAATCCAAGAACATCAAACATACAGTTTTGTCTTACTTTGGTTTTGATGCGAGCCATGTGCCAAAAATCTGCAACACTGTCTGCAACGATGTAAGAAATTTCTTCATTCTTAACACTGTTACCAACGCTATCAGGATCATGTCTCAGATATAAAACATACTTCATCACCTGTCTGCGTGTAGGTAACTTTGCTCCTGTAATTGATGAACATGGCTGACCAATCAACCAAAAATTTGTACTAGTTCTAGTGGTAGGTTTTGAAGATGACGGAGTTGCGGGAACACTCGAAGGTAATGGCGAAGACGGTATAATTGGGTTTGTCACTTTTAATTCTTTTCCACTCCTAGTCAACATTTTCTATTTTTTCTAAACAAAAATGCAAAATTGTATGTACCCAATCATAGCATGCAGGTAAAATAAATAACTATTATAACAAAAACATTATTTCCTATGTGTTTTAGAAAATGACATACAATTTGTTTGATTTGGGTCAAAATTGGGTCAAAATTGTGTAAAATTTAAAAAAAAATACTCACAATAACTTAAATAATCATCAACTTATCAATTGGCATCCATAACTTAATTAATCAATAACTTAAATTGATAAATTTCAACATTTTTCGACAGTTATACTAAAACTAACATAGCGCGTTTTTGTACATTTTCTGTTAAAATTTACTTAAAATGTTCAAGAGCTTTGAGCAACCCCTAGAAGACTTTAAATAAATTTGTAAAAAATGTTTTTCAATAAAGCATTGATTGTATAATGGGAAAAACTTCACTAGGCTATGTTCTGGGTTGTGTAATAATTTCTGGACAGCCCTATAGCGGAGTATAACAACCTGTGTTGGATAGTTGATATATATATATATATATATATATATATATATATATATATATATATATATATATATATATATATATATATATATATATATATATATATATATATATATATATATATATATATATATATATGGGCAATTCCACGTAAAAGAGGAAAAAAAAAAAAAAAATTTCACGGCGACATATAGTAACCGCATTAAATTCTTTTTCCAGCTATTTAAAAATACTTTTTAGAAAAAAATTTATAAAAAAAACCATTTTATCATACTATAACATACTTTTAAAGTTTTAAGGGTTATATGAGCATTTTTTAACGTTTACATATAGTCATGTTGTAAAGCGTTGAAAAAAGATTCAGTGCTGTTTTTTTAAATAACTATTACTTCTAAGTTTGACTAAAAGGCAAAATTAAACATTATGCATTATATTCTTTATAAAAACGAACTCCAACTAGGTCTATAAGAAGAGCATATTAATGAAAACAAGACGTTACGACCGTCACAAAAAAAAGTCGAAAAGTTTTTTCTATGCTTCGTATCATACTTTTTAAAACTGCAACCATGGTAAAAGTAAAGATACTTATACATACTTTATCATCGTTTCAAAAAAAAAACATTAAAGTGCTTTAGATCCCCATGTCAACATGTTACTAAGTACGTTACGAACATCACGATATGCTGGTTTTCCCATCACGGCTTCTTTAATTAAAAAAAAAAACTTTAAGCGCGAACGATTTAATTCATTTCAAACGATTTATATCATTTAAACCAAGTTATAATATAAATCAGTTTTGTTTATTGTTAAATTTGAAGTTTGTTTATTCATCTTATTACTAAACTTGTTAAAGTTTTTTTTGAAACTTTGAATAACTAATGAAACTATGATAGTAAACTATTGAAAGTTTCTTTGCCCGAAAACGGAGACATGGATACCTTAATCACCTATGGTTGATGGATTAAAGAAGATCATCGCTGTGTACTCAGTCAACATTAAAAAAAACATACAAGGTATTTTTAAACATTTCCGCGACAATTTACTAGAATTTACTGAGTATCATCTCACTAAAAAGCACCAGTCTGAGCAATATTGCAGTCAAAAAGAAAATCTCTAGCCAGACCAAATTTTGATACACTTTGATTATTCACAAAATTATACATGCGGTTATCAGGATGCTGTTTAAGCTGCTTATTGGTCGCAATCAACTATTACCTTATTTACAGTTGTAATCTATTGTTACCAATCAGAGCCAAAATCAGTTGTAATAATATCCGACGATAATGATGAAACAAACTACTACAAAGTTAAGTGAAATATTTGACCTCTATTGCATTGATTATATAAAAAGTTATATTATGGAGTGATGGTCCATGCACTCAATTCAAAAATAGGTAGATGGCCAAATTCATACAACATTGCTCTGTGATATATCATTTTCAAAGTATAGAATGGAATTTTTTTGCTACCTCTCACGGTAAAGGAGTAGTTGATGGAGTAGGAGGGTCATTAAAGCGATTTGTTTGGAACAGCGTAAAATCTCGTGAAGTGGTCGTCTTAAGCGCTAAAGACTTTCTCTTAGCATCAAATGGGTGCAAAACGTATGTTAGATTTTATCAACACAGACGATATTAATCTAAGCTGGGCCTTAATAGCTGATAAAATAGAGGAAGTGAAAGTCGTTACAAATATTACCAAAATGCATTTCTGGCAAGTAAAAAATGGAAAGTTTTTGGTTTCAAAATTCTCTAATATTTTGTGATGGGGTTGCGGAACAATTTTAAAACTTATATATTAGTAAAAAAAATTTACTATTCTAAGATATTTTTTTCCTATATTGGATTCCCGGCTCCTTAAAACATTTGCGAGGCATATGAAAGTACATGCTCCTAGATATTGAGTTGTATTAAATAGAGTTAATAAAACAAAAAAAAACAGGGAGCATAAATAGCATTAAGCGTTTGTTGCCTACTCCAAATAAAACAATCCCAGTATTGAAGAAACATCATGGATAACCTTGATAATGTTATAAAGTTCATATTTTTTAACATAATTTAATTGGTTTTTATAATCATTTAGCTTTTACTATGTCATTCATTGCGTTATTTGTTGTTTTTCATTTTTGGCTTTTTCGTTACGACCGTCACAGTTACGACCGTCACGACAAAAAACTTAATAAAATTCTTGGAAAACTTCAAGCAAAATCTATGAAACTCACCATATAGTAAGTTCAATGTGTAGTTAAAGAACACAGCAAAGGATTTTTTCTTTCACTGAGTAGATGGCTGCATAAAGATTGACAAAGTTTATTTGTTTAGATTTGACAAAAAGTAAGCGTTACGACCGTCACGCTGCATTAAGTTGATTTATCAAATAAGTTGAACACTTGAATGATTTAACTTTTGCATACTAAATTATATAATAGTATTTAACATTTCTGGAAATTTTCATGTAAATACCATTCTTGGTTAATTTTTAATGGCTAAAAAAGCGTCAAATGTTACGACCGTCACTTGCGTGGAATTGCCCATATATATATATATATATATATATATATATATATATATATATATATGTATATATATATATATATATATATATATATATATATATATATATATATATATATATATATATATATATATATATATATATATATATATATAAGATAGATTTTTAAATCTTTTTCAACCTAAGTCTTTTAGGTTTTAACTATTTAGGGCTGTAATCAGTCCCGTTAAAAAAAAGAAAGATCCCCGAGTAACACACTCTGGTGGGTCTCTCAAACTGCCAAGCCAAGGGGGATTTTAGTTGCCACATTTCCTGCAGAAATGTTAACGAAATTTTTTTGGTTAGTGTTTCTGTGTGTCACTAAAAAAAGAAAAAAATTGATAAAAACTAATAAAAGCAAAGTTTTTTTTCTTTTTATTCAAAAATTTTTTTATTTACAAAAACTCAAATACTAAAAGTAAAATTTTATGAAAAGAAAACTTTCTCCAACTGATGGGAGAAACAGGGCCAAGAATCTGCTTTAAAGTAATCTCAAGATTTTTCTTGAGTTTAAAAAACAGACCAAAATGTCACTGGCTGGGAATATTTTTTATTTTTTGTTTAACTTATTTGCCAATCTTAATTTTTAGGGTAACTAAGTAGTTAAATAAACAAAAGTTATGAAGAAGTTTTTAGACTCAATGTCTCAAACCTTAGAATGGTTGAATCCGTAGGCCATAAAAATAATTTTGAGCTGCAAACATTAAAAGATTTCCTTTAATTTTATGAAAATAAATGCATCACTCACAAAAATTACGAGAACAAGAAAATTTAAAATAAAGTTAACTCTTTATACTTTAAATGTTATTCATCATTTGCTTTCTTTACCATAATCATTTGTCATGCGTCAATTTTTCCCAATTTTAACAGATTGAACATAAATATACCCACCTGGTCCAAAACTGGCTGAAAAATTCTAATTCATTAAAAGCTCATAAAAAGTGCTCAGAGAAGTGGGTGCAATCCCAATATTTTAGATAAGCTTTTTTAAATTTCATGTTGTGTCAATGTTGACTCGATAACAACTCAATATTTGTTATGCAATTTAATTCACCAACAGAGTATTTTAAAATAACCTTTTTCTCCATCGAGAATTGCTGAGGTTGCAAAAAACCGGCTTTAACTTCCAGCACGTGATTAGTGTTACACGCCATTAATTGTAGTGCATATTTAAAAGAAAACCACTGCGATAACAGTATTGTTAACCGTAGACGTGCGATAACAGTATAGTTAAGAAATGAACGTGCAACGATATTGTTTTTTTTTGCGAACCACGCTCGTTGCGCATTGTTACAAATCTTTTGCTTTAAACAAAAGAAATTAAATTATATTGTATTATATATAAAGCTGATTAAAGATCACATCAACTTTCTTTTAAAGATAAGAGAAATGGAACCAAGTTTTAAGCATGATTTTATTTAGATAGACATTCTTAACATTTTAAGAAATAACGCTGATGATGATGTAGAAATGATCTCAATTTAGGGGAGAGTCGCCCATTATGGACCGTCCCCTTTTATGGACCACCGATGAAACAAATAAATGCGATTTTATTTTTAAATTTTGGAAACGTAGCATTAAAGAGTGACTTCCGTTCAGTTAAATCGCATTTCAATGATGGCGGTCAGCAAGATTACTTCAAAAAGGTAAGTAAGTATTTTATTTGGTTATTTTTTCCTAAAAGTACACTCGCTTTTTTTTGTGTGTCATTCTACAAATAAATGAACCAGGACAATGCTTCTATGCTAAATGGAAAGCTTTTTCATTTCATTTCTTACTAAATACAAGCGTGTTGCTCCAAACGACATTGTTTTGGTTTTATTTAGTAAAATTAGGTGCCCATGTGGTTCTCCCAATATGGACCAACTGCTGTCCCTAAAATGGACCAGTGGTTCAAGATGGGAAACTGTAATCCATATTGGGGAACATAAGTTCTTATTCTCTTGGATGTTATTATTTTATCATAGGCTATTAATAAATTAAATTATCTTAATCTTATGTTTTATTTTAATCTTTGATTATTATTAGTATTTGAAATTTGACTAGACTATAGCCAGACTATAGAATCTATAATAGATTATAATTATTCAATTGTAGTAATTATAGATCTACTAAGTATTTACTATAACTATAATTGACCTATTAAATTTAAATTAGATAATTATATAATAACATAAGTTAAGATATAATTATAAGGCTAAGGGTCTAAAAATAATTAAGAATCATTATTAATATTATAGTATTATTATAGTTATAGGCTATAGGCCTAATGATTAAAATTAAATTAATAATAATAATAATAGCCTACTAATAATAATAAATAATGATAAATATTTATTAAGTATTACATTTGTAGTGGTAGATTGTAGTGGGTAAATTTAGACAAATTTATTTTTAAAATTTTGCCCTGTCCTACAATTTATTTCAATCTTTTTTTTTTAATCAGGGGCTGCTGGACTAATGATGATCTTCAACGTGCTATTGAGGCGTACAGAAATGGTGATATTGGCTTGAACAAATGTGGAGCCACATACGGCATCCCCAAAGCAACTCTAAAGAGGCATTTTGATAATGCTAACAAGTTTGCTAACGGCTTTAAAAAGCTAGGCAGAAGTACTATCCTTCCTGCGGATGTTGAGCTAGAAATACACAACCTAGTTTTAAAATTGGAGGCCATGTTTTTCGGAATGTCGAGGAAAGATTTAATGACTCTGGCATTTGAAGTTGCAGAACACAAGGGTTTAAATCACCCATTCAATAAGGATAAAGGTCAAGCTGGGAAAAAGTGGTATTACAAATTTTTAACCAGGTTCCCTGACCTCTGCCTCCGCCAGCCAGAAGCTACTTCCATGTCGCGAGCCAGCGGCTTCAACCTGGGGGATGTTGACAGGTTTTTTAATTTACTAGAAAATTTAATAAAAGATCATTGCCTTAAGGCCAATAACATTTACAATATTGATGAATCTGGTATTTCAACCGTGCAAAAGAAATGCTAGCGCGTGCTTGGCCTAAAAGGCAAAAAACAGATAGGTAGCATAGCCAGTGCAGAAAGGGGTGTTAACACAACAGTTGTCTGTTGCGTAAATGCTGGTGGAACACATTATGTTCCACCAATGATTATATTCAAAAGAAAACGGGTTCCTGATGAACTGGGAGATGGTGCACCAGAAGGCAGCATTGTAACATGTTCTGATTCAGGATGGATAAATTCTGAACTTTTCATACAGTGGATGAGAATGTTCATCAGTCATGTGAAGCCAACTAAAGATGATAAGGTTTTACTTATTTTAGATGGCCACAAATCCCATACTAAAAATCTTGAGGCCATTCAGCTTGCCATTGACAACAATGTCATAATGGTGTCACTTTCACCTCACACAACACACAAACTGCAGCCTCTGGATAAAGCTTTTTTTAAGCCCCTTCAAGTCTACTACGACCAGGAGGCGGAAAAATGGCTGAGACTAAATCCAGGACGTTCAGTGAGTTCATATCAGGTGGCCAATCTTTTTCATCTGGCATATGCAAAGGCTGCTACCATGTCAACAGCAATTAATGGTTTTGCATCGTGTGGAATTTGGCCATGCACACGAGATGTTTTTAAACCTCAGGATTATGCGCCATCATTCGCTTCTGAAGCAGGAGACCGCGAGACCATGCTGTCTTCACCACTTACATCAGGGACATTACCAGCACAAGCCCAGGAAGCTTCGATACCAGCATTGGTATGTGTAACTAGACCAGCACAAGACCAGGAGGGTGTGCCACCACTTCCAGGCATAATGGATGAGATGGTTCCAAAACCAACAACTTATGTGACCCACCCAGTGTCACTGGCTATTAAAACGTCCCATTCCAAAACAGTTCTGCCACAGGTGCTGGAAAATTTTTTGCTCATCCCAATTTACTCTGATGGGAAATGTTTTTTTAGGTCAGTTGTTGTGTGCACAACACCAGATCTTCAGTCAGCTCAGCGATTAAACGGCAAGCTGGTCAGTCCACTGCTTCATCTGAAGGAAACTGCTATGGCTGACTCACTTCGTAATCAGCTTGTTAGCCATTTGATATCTAATTTGGAAATATTGTCTGTTGACATGCACGGGGATGCCTTAAATGCTGACCAACCCCAGCATCTTCACTTTAACTTGTTAGAAGAGCGTATTGCTCACATTGCCAAACCAGACTCGTTTGTGGGAGAATGGGAGATAAATCAGATCTCCTGTCTTCTGAAAACAAAAATTGTGATTCACAATGCAAACAGGAATGTGCTGATGCATGGTGAAGAACATAGTGGTAACCCCATCACAGTGAAGTACACCATGTTTGAAAATAACTCTGGGCACTATGAGGCACTAATTTTTTACATCCGGGCTTTGTCTCCAATTCAGAGACTGGTCCCTGTTCTTCCCCCAAAGGGTGCAGGCAAAAGGAAGTGTCGCAAAGAACAGTCAGAAATTCTTACTTCAAGTCCATATAAAAAGCTGTTCCTACAGGAAAGTCCAAAAACAAACACAAAAGTTAAAAAGTCCAAAAACACAAAAATAATTAAAGAAAAAGTAGTAAAGAAATGTAAGAAACCCAAAATGAATTCAACAACTAGTACCAGTATTTTAAATGAAAGTTCATGGCTTTGTTTTATGTTTGGAGAATGTAACATAGAAAATATGATATGCTGTCGATCCTGCAAAAGATGGGCACATGAAAAATGCGCAGGAACTTAAGATTGTGACTTTATTTGTGAACTTTGTAAATAAATTTTGAAATATTATTACACATCAGTATTCATGTTTTTGTGTGTGCTAAATGTTAAAATAGTAAAACACTTTATAAATAAAACTGAGTGTATGCATGCATGTGCATGAGACTGGTAGAATTAGAATCAAATAAATGGTGGCTGGCTTAAACTTAATAACTTTTTTTTTTTTTTTTTACAAAAAGGACATCTAAAAACCTGTTAAAAATTAGAAGCTTACATACTCTTGAGTATTTATATTCTAATAAATCTATCTTTAGTGTGTATATAATTTGTTTAAATGACCAAGTCAAACCGTTTATAACTAGTCCATAATAGGAACATCAATGGTCCATATTTGGAGCACAAGCTTAAAGTACCCCCAATATGGACCACTTACGTTTTTGACACCTTTTATAATTATTAATAAATCAACCACTACAAGCTTCATATAATATGTTCAGCTGAAGGTAAGAAGTGGTTTACAATATAAAAGTTAACTATTTAAGCAAAAGTGAGTGAATTATACACTCTGCAACAAAAGTGGTCCATAATCGGCGACTCTCCCCTACTTAACTACTTTAGTACATGCAGAACTAGAGATATAATAAATGATACAAAGTATCAACTAGCTTTGTAGCTACCTAAAGCACAATGGTTTCATGCCCAGGAACTACTTCATCTATTATATTGCTGTAGACTTCCGGTTTTTGAATATTATAAAATTTTCTATTTTTTTCTTTAACAACAGAAATATAGACAGTTAAGGATAAATAAAATGAATGTAAATTCAATAAAAAAACAAATAATTTGTCCCAGTTTTAAAGAATTTAGCAAAACCAATTTATGGAAAACCGCAAAAATAACTAAGTATTCAATATTAACATTATATCATCTACCAGCTATATACAAACTAATTTTTATATGACAAAGACAAATGGGTTATTATGTGCTTTTTATAACAAATGAAATAATATATGAAATATGAAAAACAAAAACATGAAATTTCTGGCCACATTTTGTAAGATAATTATAAATTTGAATAACTTTTTAAAAGGTTTTGGTTTATCAAATGAATTATAAAAAGCCCATTAGAAAATAAGCGTCTACGACTCGTTATTTTTTTTGTTCGAGACGAGACGATCCGATCCTAAAAGCTTTGTCCCGATTAGCGATAAATATCAAGACAATTTTAAATTTTCAGTCGAAATCCGGGACGATGCCGAGACGAGACGAGTAGTCCCGGACAAAATAGGAGCTTTACAATTTTCCGGAATTTACATCTTTTTAAAGGGACATAACGAGACATAACGAGACATACTAGTTAATCCTTAATGTGAAATTTGAATAATGAATTTCTGGTACAATTACCATTATTTATTTTAGCTACTATTATTGATATTGTTATACTATTTATGTAAACACAGCTTTATAAAAGTTAATGGTAGCAACTGAAAAAATAGAAAAAAAAATTTTTGGGATAGTATTTAACTTTTTCCACTAATATATCGTGTAAGAAGGGGATAAATATGTGTCCAAGGGGTAAGTTTCTGATCATTTAACATTGTTTATCGCTGAGGTCAGTATTCACTTTAAATGCAAGAGTTTGTTTTACACTCATATTTAAGGGAAAGGTTATCCAAAGTGTCTTTAACTTTTTTGATCTATAAAACATTTGACTTTTTTTAAAAAGTGTAATTCTTGCAGAGGCTAACAATAAAGCATAATGTTCAACACCTAGTTCTTTTATTTTTTCTCTTTTCCTTTGCTCTCCAAGGACCACCCATTGTTTATGGGGTTTTCCAGAACAAAAATGGATACTTTTATTGGTCATAAGATTTTCTCGAAGTCATTGGTATTCTTTTTCTATAAAAGAATCATAATTTCTATCACATTGTTTTAGTTTTTTTCTTTACTTTTAACATAAATCTATCTAAAGTAGCATTAATTTATGTTCTCTTTGCTAATTTCTTTAGTCTTATTTATTTTCGCTTAGTAAATCCTTCCAAAATCGTAATTTATCCACTCCTAACTCACGTATATTTGGGATAAAATCTAATCTTTTTGTTGGTCATAAGATGAAATATTTGACATTCAGGACATTTTTGTTGTTGTTTTTAAAATCATTAATATATATCAAAAACATATTTGAGTACTTTATGTCATTTTTCACTTTACCCTATTTAACGTTTTATGTTCTTACTTATTTGACAATTATCACATTACGTTTTATATAATGTTTAAGTAAATAATGTTACTTGTATATTATGTGACGGCCACAAAATTTTAAAAGTTAAATTCCAGGACATTTCCAGGACTTTCCAGGACATTTTGTTGCTTTTCCCAGGACATTTTATATCCTATTAGATGAATATTATCAATTGTCTTTACGTTAAATTTATTCATATTGATTGAAATATAGAATAGAATATTTATATATGTATAAAATAACAAATCATAGATAATTCTCTCTTATTTAAAATTAAATTCAAACCATTTATATAATTTTTTTTTTTGCATAAAAAATTTTATATTACTTCAATATTATTAGTAATTTTTTAACTTGATTTAGAAAAAAGAAATTCCACGACATTTCAGGACATTTTTTAAAAAAAATTAATTTTAAACAAAAGCTGAGGTAAAAACCATCAACAAAAAAATGGTGAGGTAAGATGGCTTCTTGTTGAATAAACTTTATATTTCATTTTTTATTATGTTTAACATAACCATTATTTCGTAACACAAAATTTTAGTGCTGAAAAATCAACAATCGGAGTATTGATATACTCATAAAATGATAAAGCTGAATACACTCTTCTTGTTTTTAGCGTAAAGCCTGATGGGATGTTTTGTTTTGCTGTTGATCATCGTCGTTGAGAAGAAAATTGATTCTCCTCACGTTAAAAACTTTTTCTTTGTTGATTTGTTCGATGTTAAAATTGAAAAATATATTATCACCTTTTACAAATTCTTTTATTTGTGTAAATAAATGGTAGCTAGATGTAAAATATTTTTTAATACAATTGCATAAATGTCTATATTCGTATATTTAAATATTTTTTAGAAAATGATAAAAGAGGTCGTAACTTGCCGTCAACATAGCCAGGTACCGAAGCTCGTTCTATTTGAACGTTTAAAAAAGAACTGTTAAATAAAAAAAACATACATTTAATGCATTATTTATTATTACTTTTGCAAAAAAAAAATGTTCAAATAAAATGAAAAATGTTTCACTAATTCCAACTCTGAAGGAGAGCGAACTGTTATCCGAAGGTACTTTTATCCGAAGGAATATTTTTCTTTTTCTAACTTTACGAAGCTTCAATCGCCGTATTCACATGCAAAATAGTTCGTGAGGTTAGAATTATTTTGTTCTATCTCCAAGTTTAAACGTTGGGAGAAAGGTTTTGATTTTTTTCTTAAAGTAAAAATTATTTAAAATTTTAACTTTAATTTTTAAAGAAATAATAACTTATGCTTTAAATAACTTATGTTTAAACAAATTATTTTGAAAAAAAATTGTAAAATAGAGCGTATTTTTAAAGCAATCATGGTTTACTAAAATTAATAACTCATTTTCTTCCAACTTTTAAAATATGAGATAGAACAAAATAATTCTAACCTCGCGAATTTTCTAAAAAGAAATGATTAAAATGATAAAAACGAAGTTTTTTATTTCAGTAGTTCACGAAAAAATATCTGAAGCAAGTAAACCATCGAGAGCAGGTAAAGTATGAATTCAACGACAAACTTCTGCTTCGTTATTTAAACTTAACAACTCCGAGTTGACATCAACATTTAAATGTATTACGACCAGTGGCGTACCTAGGGTAAATAGCGCCTGGGGCAAACACCGATCTCGCGCCCCTCCTCCCCCACTTAAAGTGCTTAATTACAATTTTTTAATAAATGATGACACAAACTTTATTTTATATAATATATTTATTTTATATGATATATTTTTTCTTAATTTATTTTATATAATTCTCGCTTATTGTATCGCAGCCAAGCCTCTTTTGCGCCCCTTTCAGGCTGGCGCCCATGACACGTGCCCTGCCTGCCATACCCTAGATACGCCACTGATTACGACTAAGACAAGCTCATTTTGATTTCACTATTTGAAGGGAGAAGTTCAAAGTCTATAAGACCGTCCAAAACAATCACTGTTTCAGATATTTTGGTTGTTTTGCAAAACAACAAAAATATCTGAAACAGTGATTGTTTTAGCATTTTCATGTTGTACAGGTAACTTAATTTTGCAGCCTAATTCTTCTCATTTACTGCGCAAACTAATTTGGGGGGGGGGGGGGGGCGTCCAAAGCGTCTTTCAAAATTTTCCTAAAAATATCTCCTGAAGAAAACAAATGAAACTTTTATTCCAGAATGCTTATTGCAAAAAGCATCGTACAACATCTATATATTCAACTGTGCATCCAAATACTTTACTGTTTTTCTGGAATAATGACTAGTCTTCGTATCTTACGAGCTAATATGGTTAAATATTTTTATACAAACTTCTCCTGGTGTTTCATGAGAACTTCGTTTTTTCCCTCTCATATCTACAGGTGTTTTATCACAAACCTTCAAATCTGTCAATCTCCAAAGTCGATTTGGTGTTATTCCATGTAATGATATAAACACTGTGTTGCTGATCTTTCATTTTTCCCCCTGGAGTTCATTATTATAACCCAATGATTTTTTTCTTAAAGGATCTCCTGTAGATTTATTCGTATTTAAATTTCTTCTTCAAATCATTTTCTTAAATAAACATCTTGGTAAACTCCGGTAAAATTTTACAAATGTTATTGTATTTTACATTGAAATTATTAAGGGTCTGCAAAAATCAAAGATATGCATGTCATAAAAAAATTAAAAAGATATAACATACAATCTAGCTATGATAACAAGAAAGTTGCTTGCAACCAGGATTATCAAGGTTTCTAAAATAAAGTAAAATCCGTAGCAATTTAGCTTAAGTTTAGAAATAGAAAGGTTTAATTTAATTTATCGAGAACATGGCATTTTAACATATGTGGATTTAGCAGATCACATTTCACTTATAAAACAAGGGATATCATGGTACTAAAACAAATCTTCGCTCTGAGCTAACCTTTAGAGTACTCCTATATTATTCTCCGTTTCAGAACTATTTCTTAACACCATGCTATTCACACTAAAAAGTTTCAAAGAGTTTCAAAATGAACGCATCGTGATTTTTAAAAGCACTTTGCGCGTTCATTTGTTTTGAAAATCTTTGCAAGTCTTATCTCTTACTTCTTTATGGTGATTCAGAAGAGGCGAGTCTAAAACTGTAATCGCACGGTTAACTAACATTAAAGTTGACGTGGAGGATTTTAATTTTCCATTTAAAATGTTTTTTTACTAAGTTGACGTTTCTGACTGGGAAAAAGAGGCAAAAAAGTTAAAAACAAAAAAAATACGCAAATCTTTTTACATTTAGTTTGTGCTATTTTGTTTTAGTAGTTTTACATTTAAAGTTCATGAACAAAAGTAATATAACGAGCAGAAGAGAAAAAGCCTTCATAAACTTCGAGATTATCAATGTCCATGGTTGTCTTTACCTGCAATAAAAATGATTGTGTAAAAAAAAATTGTTTACTACAAATCCTATATTTCGCTTTTCATTTAATTGCAAAATATGTCAACAGACAAACTTTATGAAGATAAAAAGGTTTATAAACATGTAAAAGTAACTTTTACCACGATGCGACTCAGTTTTTATTCCCTCGTGTACTGAAAAGAAAATTGTTTGTTATATTCAAGTTTTTGTTTTAAAACTCGTTTTGTGATTCGTCGCTATCGCAAACTGAAGATTATTTTCAAGCAGCAAGAAACACGCAGAAGAAAACTAAACAAGTATTTACCTGATATCGATGGTCTTACGGATTCAGATCTGTCTCCTCTCGATACTAAATTAAAAGATACTTATTTCATTTACAACTGCTCGTTTTAAGTTACGTACGTTTGTTGCAACTTTTGGTTGTTAATATACAAAACCTTAAATATCTATGTGTTGCATGATTTTTTGAGGTTACTCAGAATATAGCTTTTAAAATGAAAATCAACACAGTTTTACCTGATCTCGACGGTCTGATTGATTCAGATCTATCGCCTCTTGATGCTAAATTAAAAGACACTTCCCTTATTTCATTTACAACTGCTCCTTTTTTAAGTTACATATATGTGTGTTGCAACTTGTGTATGTAAACTCATAACAGTACAAATATCTATCTGTTGCATGCTTTTGCACTTTGGTGGTTACTCAGAATATAGCTTTTAAGTAGGAACATAATTTACCTGATGCCGATGGTCTTATTGATTCAGATCTACCTCCTTTTGATACTAAATTAAAACATACTTAACGTAATGGCAACAATCTTTTTTGATTTGCATTACATATATATACATATATATATATATATATATATATATATATATATATATATATATATATATATATATATATATATATATATATATATATGTTTCATATTTTGTTCTAGTTTATCACATGATTGATAATTACTCGCAGCATAATTTATACACTTGAAACTTAAGAGTACCGCTTTTAAAGGAAGAGGCTAAACGTATTTTACCTGATGGCGAAGGGCTCGATGGTTGGACCGGTTTTTTCGAATCGTTTTTTTCTGAATGTAAGAGTACAAAGTTATCTAACAATTTATAAACACAGAGTTGTAATCTTAAAGGTTGTTTGATTAGCATTAGTAACTCGCCGGTTGCGAATGCTTATCAACTCACAGCTCTTATCCAAGTAATGGATGACTAGATTTATTTGTTTTCTTTCGCATCTTTAAAAACAATCCATTTTTAATGATGATCTGCTTCGTAAATAGACGTTAAAGTATACTAAACGTAATATATTACCTTTACGAGCATCAGAAGTTGCGATGTTTACAGCTAACATCAGAGCCAAGAGAAAGCAGCCCATCAATGTCGTGCTATGGTAGAGTAAGAGCAAAGCAAGGTTTTGGGTTGTAGTTTCAGAAAAGAAACATTTTTAGGTAGCAGGCAAAACGCTTGGTTTTGATTACAAAAGTTACTACAAACTACAAAAGTGACTTATAAAGAGTCTGTCCTACCTCACCATTTTAAGCAACAAGTTTCTTTGTAAGTACTGCGTCTAAATACAAACATCAGCGAGTTTGTCTTTTTTTATAGCGGTACATGTTGCATAACCAACGACCTATAAACTCTAGCATAACTCGTGCTCAATCACGAGGATTATGATTATAATGTCGAAGGTATAAAATAGAAAACATAATTACAAAAGTTTTTAGTGTCTTTATCTCCCCTTTGCACAGTTAAACTTAATTGAGATTATTTGCACGTTATTCATGCTCGCTGGCATTTTCTTTCAAATGATTTTTCCTACAGGCTTAATTCAAATGACTTTTCCTGTTTGAAGCGAGAAGTTTTTTTAATTTAAGCTCACAATGAATAACTGAAATGTTAAAGGGATATTTTAAAATTGGATACAGACACTTTGTATCATGTGCCTGATCCTATTGTGATAGTGTCACATGCGATCTTGTCATAATCTTGAGTTTTAATCTCAATCGCTATATATTTGCTCATTAAGAAATGATTTGTGAATGACTCATGCAGATTATTCCAAAGGCGTGCAGTTTCTATGGTAACGAAATAAACATCATAGAATGTTCATGTTTTCCCAACCTAATTTTTAAAGGTATTTTGTGTTTTAAAAAAATTTTTTTTTTTTTTTTAAATGTTAAAGTGTATTGCAGTTTTTCTTTTTCAAACATTAGCCTCATGGCGTTATCGTACATTTTTTAAAAACCATCTTTAATGTTAAGCAGTGTAGTTTTTTAAGTGCTGCACCAGAGATGAGAAACACGCGTTTTGTTTACCTACCGTCTAAATATACAGAGATTCATTTTGCCCGTTGCAAACTTCGTAATATATTTGACTTCATAAAACAGTTATGTACTTAAAATGCGGTTTTCAGATGATCGTTTGAATGAACCGTAGGTCGCTAACCAACAGTTAGTCATCTCATTGAACTAATTAGTAACGATTCATTGAAATTATCAAAGAAGGAAACTTGTTTTGAAAAGTCCTCCCTGATTTCTCGGAGAACAGAATTGATTATTTTTAGAGGGGGGTTTTGAAAAACGGTTCGATAAACTGCTTGCGCTCAACAAACATGTAATAAAATTGTAGAACAGCCTTTAAACTACTTGTCGTTGATTGTTTTCAATACATTTCAAAAACGTTAATGTAATTTTGAATTAACTAAAAGTCTTATCACGATTAACTAAGAGGAGATTTCTTTTTTTTTTTAAACTTAATAATTACAATTATATCTGTTTGTTGAATTTCCATCAAACAAGCAATATCAATGCGGGTATTATGATACGTGAAACACTCAGTCTCTGGCTCAGTGTTTCAACTTCAAGAAAAAAAACTCAGTTTCTGAGAAACACACCTTTCAAGTTTTGATAGCAATTTGATAATTTAACACGTTTGATGCCAATGTTCTGTTAGTATTGAATTAATGTTTCCGGTACTAATGATTTTCTTAGTACCCGTTACGATAGGAAAAAGATGTAAGAGTTTTCGTTTTGGAAGGGCGAATAACATCTTTCAAAGAGAATTGAATTGAATCATCTTTCAACGGGTATACTTTTGGATCCAAATTTATCAAAATCAACTCACGCAACATATAAACATTGTTCTGAGTTTAAAGAACTTTGAAAAAATAAAGGGTCATAAAAATTGAAGCAAAGTTTTTTAATCAAATTAAATATTTTTCTTAAAGTATCTGTGAACAAATTACAAAGGAGTATTTAGTTGCAGTGCTAGAAATAATAAGAATTGAATCGAAGTTTGAAAAAAAAAAAGGAAAACTTTTTTTTGGTAATAAACTTTCATGATTTGAATAGACTAGCACTTTTAACATATATGTAGTTAATTT